>NC_133652.1:84164107-84464107 GCF_009905375.1 Apium graveolens
GTTCAGAGGACACGAATCCAGAATGACGGGATATTTGAAATCAATGCTTATGTTGTGTTGGTTCATGAAATAATTATAAGAGAAGGAAAATAAAAAGAAACTGAAGTGGAAAGGAATATTAAGGCAATAGAGTTTGAGGAATGATAAGGGAGTTGGGTATGAGGAAACCCTAAAGAATCATAGTAATAGAAATAAAAAAGTATGTAATCGTCAGGATGAGGGTGATTCACCATGAGTTAAAATTGATGGTTGAAGGCATAAGAGATACATATATTTTATCCCCTGTAAGTTGGGAGGATTCGAGGAAACCTTGAGATAGTTCGAAGGATAAATAATGAGACGCGGATAGACTGGGGAGACAAGGAAGTAAGAAAATTAGGAGAATTGGAGGAAGGAAGTGACCTTCAAGAATGTGAAGTGTAAGACTGGTGGCTTGATACCCAGAAAGGGAGACGCCAGGTATGAAAGACATCCCAACGTTGAGATGACTGTTGAAAAAAAAACAAAAGAAAATGAGGATTTATTAAGAAGATTTTCATGTTGAACACGACCAATATCTTCCAGAACATCCTTGTTATCGTTACCAAATTAGGCAAGAAAAGCGGATAACCGTTGTTATCTTTTGGAGGCCATATTGATTGACCTCATTTTGAATACATATGTTATTGTGAAACTAGGCATATACTATCGAGGTGGGAATGATTGAATAAGACACCCTTATCAGGGATATATGACTTGATTTATCCATGGAAGGATGCATGTACCTTTTAAAGGTGGAATTAAGGATAGAATATCGGTAACTTAAAATGAATCCTAGGGGAATGCATAAAGGCTGACATTTCACCCTTAATAGGGATAGTATGAGTTTTGACAGTATGAATTGGAAAGAATTAAGGTAATAACAACCTTTAAGAATCAGTGGAGAAATTTTTTTCAGAAGTATATAGACAATGGTTCTAGTATTAGTAAATGGTATTTTGGTATGCCCTGTATATAGGGAATACAAGAGGAACGATTGAAGGATAACCTTAGAGGTTTTACAAGGAGAAAGGAAATATTCGAAATTCTCAAGAATAAAAATGTTGATAAAGGAAATATGACATAATTATAATGATGCCAAGTGGGGCACGTGTTAAACCACGAGAAAGTATGGATCGAACCAGTAGAGGTCGAAATTGTTCAGGGCAATTAGGACCTAAGATAAAAGATGTTCTAAGTATGATTGAGAGTCAGTCGTGACAGTGATTAACCTCTAAAGATTGAGGCAATAACTTATAGAAAAATGGTGATTTTTTTTTTATTTATTTACTCATCAGATATTAAAGAAAAGCATTTTCACATAAGCAGTGATTGAAATGAGGTAGAAAATTTATTTGGAGGTGGTTAAAATGACATTGACTGTAAGGAAATTTTACTATTAGGAAAGGCCAAAGAGGTGGCCGACACTTTAAATGTAAGAGGATAATTATAGGCGCTCGTGCGAGAGGAATACGGTGATGATGGTTGAAGCCGGGAAGGTTGTATTACGGTTCGGAAGATTGACATTCCTTCTGATGACTGTGCAATAATCAACCGTAATAGTAGTTGGGTAAAGGTTTAATTCGTGTAATCGCCATTAGCGGGCTATCTATCTTAGAAGATCCTATCTTGAGAATAAGCCAGGACCATATTTCAAAAAGGACCAAACAAACCTTCGAGTTAAGTCTTCTATTGAAGGCATATGATTAAGAATGGTATTAACCTGCTATCGTTGCTTTGATTGAAACTCTTCTGCAATTTTATCTGCTTCATGTCATGTATGTATGTCAGGATCAGGAGTGTTCTTCATGAATCATGAATGGTGATTATGTTACCTCCTTAGAAGGATTTGATACGACATGTATGGACTCCGTGTGGTTAGATATTAAGATTTCATGGAACGTGAATGACGACAGTAGGTCAGTAGTGGACCATAGTAATGCAGCAATGATTCTGCGAGTAATGAGCTGATTACAACCGTGAGAGTTGTATTGGAATGGAGGTTGAGATTAAGTACCACTAATCGGGTCATGTTGACGTATAAGTTATCTTTGATAGAAAAACTAGGTCGATTATTTACCTATTGAGTATCGATTCCTTCTTATCAATAGGGAGTCGTGTTACTATACGAGGAAGGTTGCAGTGCAAGCATAGAATTCTAGTAACGATGATGTCTAGAATGAGATTCCAGATTCGATTTTCGATGTCGAGGGAGTTTCAAAGGTGATTGAGTATAAGCTCGAGGAAGAGCATGGGTTCATAGAATGATGGACGGAATAGAAAAAATATTTAAGCATGCGAAATGCGATGCGATAATACTTGATGTTGATATATATATACACATATGTTTTGTTCTCCTATGACAAACCTCTATAGTTCAGAGGTAGATTCCAAGCCAGATATTTTATGGCAATAAATTTTTTTACGTATATACAATTCTCTTCAGTTCGTTCTTTTCTCTTCTTTTCATTTCATATAAATTGAGAAGAACAACCCTTCCAGAAGGGGAGGTATTGCCGAATGACTATCTATCTGTGTGATAGAAGCCGAGTAGGATACCAGCTATTGTTTAATTGCTTGTCAAGTACTAAAGGCTGGCCACCTTCTGTACTAACTATGTGATATAACAAGTGTTCATGATCATAGTGATCTCTCAACAAATTCCTTTACTTCTATATGATTGATCAAATTTTGGAAAATAGAAACAGCTGAAAAAGGAGTAATAAAGTTGTGGTAGTATTCGGAATGGAAACACATTCGTGATACTAAGGTTGACGTGGTTATTAAAAGGTTATAGAACGCTAACGAGCAAAAGTGTAACCAGTATAATATTATGTACGGAAGATAGTAACGACTACGAACTGGAAAAGGATGGGTAGTGAGAAGCAAAAGCTATAATGCGAGAAACTATAATGAGAATCTGTGCAATAGACTTGAAAGAATTTGGAATGATCACTTAACGCGGATTGAGTTTTCTTACGACAATAGATCATATGGCAGTATTGAGATATCACCTTATGAGATCCTTGAGGGAAGACAATGTCGATCTCTCTTATGTTAGGATGAAGTTGTAGAGCGCAAAATGCTCGGACCAGCAGTGGTCCAAAGGACCAAGGATATGATAGATCTAATCAGAGGACGGCTGGTAGTAGACCAAGATGGACATGATACATATGTTGATTTGACACAAAAGGACAAGGAATAGGAAGTAGGGGACCTAGTGCTGTTATAGGTATTCCCTCGGAAAGGATTGATGAGATTCGGAAAGAAAGGAAAGCTAAGTCCACAATGTGTCGGACCCTTGGATATATTAAGAAGTATTGGGAGGTTAGTATATGAGCTAGCCTTACCCCAGAACATGTAGCAAGTCATAACGTGTTTCACGTATCAATGTTAAGGAAGTGTAATTCGGATGCCAGACAAATAGGGGCATATGAGCGCATAGACATGCAACCCGACGTAACCTATATGGAGCAACCAGGAAGGGTTATAGAGTGAAAAGGAACAAGTGCTTAGGAGAAGGATTATCAAACTAGGCAGAGTTTGGTGGTGGGACCACAATGTGGGAAAATTTACTCGAGAGTTAGAAAGTGCAATGCTAAGAGAGTATCCCTATTCATTTTCTATCTGATTCCGGGACGGAATCCTTTTAAGGAGGGGAGACTGTAATAACCCCAATTTTTTTGGAAATTTTTGAAACCCTTATGAATAGTGTTTTGCTGAATGAGAAAACTTTTCATGCCACACTATGTTGGGGTTCTGTTATTGGTCTTCTGGGATATTATTAGTACTCTATGTGGTATATAAGTGTATGTAAAGATCGTCAAAATCCAATTCCGAACACTTTGATTTTTCCCGGAAATCCACTAGATACGGAAAGAATTGAGTATAAGGTAACAGGATAAAAAGGATTTAAATTAAAGGATTATAAGAGAGGATCATAAAAGGAATATAATGTATTGAGAAAGGTTAAGGAAACCCAAGTAATAAGATCCCGGGTATGATCCCTCAAACGATAAACGAAAACGAAAGTTAAGCGAACCGTATAACAGATCAGCGGTCATTAAACAAACAATTAGGAAGTTAATCAAAGAGATTAGAGGGGATGATGTCATCCAACCAATGGGAAGAGGACAAGGAGGGAAGGATGACACCACAAGATGACATAAGCATGACATAGGAGGGAAGGAAGTGTGGTTGAATTATAACCACACAAAATCAAGGTTAATTAGGTAATTAACCAAAAACAAAACAAATCAATAATCAACCAACCAAGCCAAACATTTCATTTTCACCAAAAAAAACACAAACTTTTCATTTCCTTCTTCCTAGCTCTCGGCTTTTGCCATTTTCAAAGGAAAGAAAAATCCAAAACCAAGATCCAAGCTTTGTTAAATTATGAGGTAATTATCTAAGGTTCCTTATACATAGATATAGCTATCCCATGAGTTTAAGCTTCTAATTCCTTCACAATCTCTTCCAATAAATCATGGAAGAAGATGGTGAATAGTGTTTTTCAAGAACTAAAATTTTTGTTCTTGAAGTTTTGTTTAGTTTAAGCTTGGATAAGGACTTTAAGGGTGATTCCAAGCCATTCTCTTGATTCTCCACTCTCCAAGGAAGGTATAAACTCCAAACCCTAGCTTTAGTTTTGAGTAATTAGGAATGAATATGATTGATATAGCATATGTTAAGCATAATGCTTGATTTTTTAAAGTTTGGTTGAGTTTGTAGAGATTAGTTGGTTTTGTGGTATTTTTGGGGTTGTAAATCTTGATAATTAGTTAAGGAACCTAAGTAAAGCTTTTAGTTCATGTGGGGAATAAGTATAAATTGTTAATGTGGAGTTGTTGGGGCTGTTATGATGTAGGATAGATGGAGTTTTGATTGGGTTGTGAATTGGGATTGATTGGTGGTTGTTTTGGAATGGTTTAAATTTGGGAAATCGCGTAAACATAGACGTCGTAATGCCCGATTTACCGTAGACTGTTTTTGTTCTTAACATCAGAACCCTTGAACTCATTGCTAGGTTTTGACCATTGCCATGTTTAGATATTTCATGTTACGAGCTTCATTTTGATATGTGGTTCGTTTGATTCCGATGAACGGTTTAGGAGAAACGGCCGTTTTAAGTAACGACGTTTCGCGAACGAACCCTTACCCCTCGCCTTACTTTGAAACATAGGTTAAAGATCTTAAAGGACTAATTGAAGTATGAAATATTTATGTAAGGTGTAATAGGAAGTTGGTAAGACACTTGCGAAAGAATCGCCTTAAAACTCGTAATGGTTAATTTATTAAAAATGGTGGAACCGAGGGTACTCGAGTGACTTAAGAGAATCAGTAAGCGCAAAGCGAGCGTTAGAGTCTAAGTTGGTTAATGTATAGATTTACAAGTGACTTTGGTTTAATTCCAACTTACTTGTTGTTTATAGGTTACCAGACTCGTCCCGAGCCATTCGTAACCCCCAGTCGCTCAGGCAAGTTTTCTATCCGTTATACTGTTGTTGTGATGTATACACTTGTATATGCATTATCTTGTAATAGATGCATGACGGTTATATTAGCAAATTCTTGCGATATATTGTAGCATGTGATATGGTACATATGCATGCCTGTTTCGTATTCTTGCCATATATATCTGTTGGTTCAGTTGATAATACCTATGCTAGAGAATAGCGGTAAATTGCATATACCCTTAGTATAGGGACCCAAAGGTGAAAACATTTTCTAAAACCGGGAGTCGAGGATCCCGAGTAGATTTTATATATATATTTATATATATATGGTTATAGTTTTCAAAAATATTAATCGAATAAGGTTTATTCGATAACTTTATTTTATTATTGAATATTATTTCGAATATTCATCCGAGGACTTATGACTCCTTTATTTTATTATTGAATATTATTTCGAATATTCATTCGAGGGCTTATGACTCAGCTTAATTTATTTATTGAATATTATTTGAATATTCATTTGAGGATCTATGACTCCGATTATTTGCTGAGATATATTCTTTATTTTATTAAATAATAATGTTTCGATAATCAAACTTATTTTCGATTATTCAAATAAAGATAGTACTTTTGTATAAGTATATCTTTGATTATTTATTTTTCATTCAAGTAAGAGTTTTAAAACTTCTACTTCAATTATTTTTATAAAGATTATTCTTTATGGAAATATTATTTAAATAATAATATTCAGATATTTTCTAATATATCGGGACTGATTTATTTTAATAAATCAGCAGTACTCCAAACATTCTTAAAAATGTTTTCGAGTCTTCAAAATGATTTTTAAAGTTAGAGTGGACCCCAAAAATCATTTTTTTATATTTAAGATCTTCCTTTCAAAGGGGATTTAAATACTCGCTCAAAACCTGGGGGATCTAGCTCTATGGTGCATTTTACATTCGCAACGTGGTTGCTGTTTTGAGAAAACAAATGAATTGATTACTTACCCAACGTTCGAGAAGTAAGCCTATCTAATTGAGTCGGCATAAGCGACAGGCCGGGGTACGGTCTATCAAAGTGTAAGTGGCTGGGTGGCAGTCCATCAACGCGTAAGAGGCCGGGTGGCGGTCCAGCACAAGGTCCTTATGTGGCCAGGGTGATGACCGGTGGGGGATTCATCCATCTACTAGTAGAAAAGGTTACTTATTGATATCTTTGCCTGATCAGCAAGATATCAGGTTTATGCCAAAATTTCTTTTCTTTCCAAATTCATTGGATATTGCAACTCTGTTCATACTTTACATGACAGAGGTTTTCAGGAAATGTATGAGAGATATATATAGGTGTATATATATATCGGGACTTAATGAAGTATCTCGTAACTTCATTTCATTCAATAATATTTCAAAGATTGAATATATTCAAGTATTATCTTGTAGTCTCATCTATGTGATGAACTTTTGAACTAATTATAACTTGAACGGTGGTAGTTCAAGTAGTATTTGGAAAAGATATAAGTATATTGGAGTATCTTGTAACTTCATCTTTTAAACTTATATCTAGTAAATGATTATATTATGCATGACAAAGATTTTCAGAAAAACGTTGAGACAAGGTTAGATATATGAGATCACCTTGCAACGGTATTTTTATACAGTTATACACTAGAACTCTGTGTGTATTATGCATGGAAGAGGACTTCCAATATTTTGAAAAGTATATATATATATATACTGAATATTTTGCGCCTTCATCGCATTAAGATATCAACTTGGTTCATTTCTTCTTAACCAAGACTTTCTTGAGTACTATGAGAATGCTCATATATTGTAAGTTATTATAAATATTATTTTGGTGGGCTTGCTGCTCACCCTTGCTTTCTTCTTTCATCACACAACATCAGATAGGCAAGATGAACAGGACCAAGCTCCCAATTCGCGAGCAGATAGGAAACGTTCCGCAGTTTCCTATAGGCGTTGATGTCGCTGTAGCTGAGGTAGGAACTACCAATAGGCTAGGCTTTCAACTTTTGATGTATCAGATTATGTATATTTATGAATTGTAATAATGGCAAAGAAAATGTAAATTTATTCAGAAAACCTTTTAAGGTGTATTGGCAGATAATTGTGGAATAAAATGACTTGTGATTATTTTTGGATGTTCATCTCTGAAACTATAACGTGTGGTGTGTGTGTTTATTGTGGGGTCACAGTACAGAGTAGTTGATTAATTATTAAGATTGGGTATTATTAAGGGAAATAGAACTCGTGACAACCCGGATCCCCGACCCCGGATTTGGGGGTGTTACAATTTAAATTTCCAATATTTTTAATTTTCTTAGAAAATAAATTAATCAAAAATAAATATTTACGTAAAATCTAATTTTCAAGAAGTTCGAATTTTCTTTAAAATTAAATAAAATGTAAATTATTATTTAAGAAAAAATTAAATTTAAGAATTTTAAATTTTATGGAAAAATAAATAAATCAGAAATAAAAATTATGGCTAAGTCCATATTATTTAAAATTCAAAAATCTCAAGTGTTGATAATTTTTGAAAATTAAAAAATCTGAAAATATGAGAACTTGATTGTTTGGGCTGACACACCAGATCTGATCTGTATATCGATCAACAAGCTCTGATACGATAAACACTAAATTAAAAATTCTTTCGAATCTTTAGAGGATATAAATTTAGTGCTCGGTTAGTGGTTTCGTGTTCTTGAGAGGAATAGTGTTTGGAACAATAAAACGAGGAACACAAGATATTCGGGGAAATATATATTCGTATATAAATTCTCGAGGGGTGTTGCTACACTCCGGTAAATAAATTAACCGGCTACAATCTAAGAATAACAAAGTTCCTAGATTCTACAAAGATTTACAAATCAAATCCTATACAATGATCTAGCTTTTGCTTGTCTAAGGATTTAATTACCGGGTAAAGATTATAAAGCCCATATGAATATACAAGAATTAAATCGGGCATTATAATGTTACTCCAGTGAGAAGTTAAACGGATAAAAAATGTGCCCGGAGCTTCTCTGTATAGTCTTTGTTTCTTGCTTTCATCTCCTCCCGTGAGAGAGAAGATGAACAGAACTCAGAACAACTTCTTCATTCTGCTTCAAAGTGTACTGCAAATGAATCAATGAATATAACTCCTCTATGGCGACCAGGGCAAGCTTCTGTGGCGACCAGTGTCTCTGTAGAGCTCTATGGTGACTGTAAATCCTCTATGGCGACCAGTTATCCTCTATGGAGACCAGTGTACTAAGATGAACTCTATGGTGACCAAGAGACCCTCTATGGCAACCACATGACTTCTATGGCGACCAAGAGAACCTCTATGGCGACCAAGAGAGCCACTTGTAGTCCTGTTTGTAGCTCTATGGCGACCAGGTAGAGACATGTTCCTTCTGTGGCGACTAGAGCCTATGGAGACCACAGTACCATAGAGAATCTCTATGGCGACCTGTGTGGTGCCTTAGAGATTTTCTCTATGGCGACCAGTGACTTAGAACACTTATGTGGCGACCAAGTAGAAGACTGTTATGACTTAGAATATTCTTGTTCTTGTCAAACCATTCTTCAATATATCAACAACTTCTTCTGTAATTAAATTAAAATCCCTTCTTGTATACTGATATTTGGTGCACTGGTCTGGTTCACAAACAACTAGCATTGAGAGAACCTAATTCAATTTGACTTGTATTTTCGAGTTGATATAGATTGGTTGAATATCCATTGCTTCTAACACTGACTGTCAATAAATAAATATACTTTCACTAGAATCATTTCTGGTACTTTAGACAACGTCTTAATTGCTACTACAATCTTGAATACTTCATTCACTGTTCTTCACCAATGCTTGAACATATAAATGAACTCCTGTCAGTGAGTATAGCTTCAAGACTGTAATTGTCTTCTTTAACCTTTGTCTATACCATGTATTCAATTCTTCAGATTCCTATACTTCACACACTGTCTATCTTTAATCAATGTCAATACACTGAAATCTTCTGGTAGCACTTATACACTGAATCTTCATCATTTATGAAACCCTGAAGGTCTTTAACCTTTATTCTTCACTGAGACATGAACATATTAATGAACGTCTTTCAGTGACCTGTAAATAAACTTCCAGCCTTCTTCTAATCTTCTGATTCTTTGTATTTGCCTTGTCTTCATTCTTCCTGATTTCTTGTGTAGTCGTAGTATTATTAACCTGTCTTGTTCTAGTGTTGTTATCTTGTTGAGTTATCACGTAAATGTTCATACAGATATGCAGTCTCACCAACAATCTCCCCCTATTTGATTGTTAAACCTAACAAACAAATTAAATAGAGAAGATAACTCAACTAACAACTAGAAAAAGTAATGTACCAGGACTTGTAAATAATGCTACTGGTTTTCTGAATCAAATACTGCATTTCTAGATTTCTTGAGTAACTGAAATGAAAGATGCTTGTTCCTCTAACACTGAACTGATCTTCATATAGTTTCATCTTCATTTCCTTGCTTCTTCAAATCTCTGCCAGATAATACTTCTCAGTCTTGAAGTAATCATCAGCAGCTTCTTTTGTACAACCACATTTCCTGTTGAGAAGCACATATCTCTCTTGCTTCTCCCCCTATGAGAATCAACTGCTTAAAGGAGTTCACCTTCGTCTACCACCTCTCCCGTACAATAGGATCCGCAGATAAGAACTAATGGTATTCCCCTTTTGGAAAACAACTTCTCCCCTTATGAAGAATAGTGATGAACCAAACCATTTCTTCTGATTACTAGAAAATCACCTTGTGTTTACTACCTCTCCCATACAATAGGATCCGTAGTTACAAACAACAATGGTTTGGTGTAGTGTACATGTGTTTTACCGTGTGGTGTAGTGTACATGTGCTTTACCTTTTTCCTTCTCCCTGCTATTTCTCCCCCTTAGTTGAGGAATCCTCCAAACTATTATATAAGCTTTTATCTCCCCTTAGAGAAGGAATGTATGTTGTTGTCTGAAGGAGTTCTCATATTTTACTTGGTTGGAAAAGAAATAACAAGTCAGAGTCTGATCAACCATGTCCCTTTAAATGCTGCAAGTATGAATTCACTGTTGATCATCATGTTCACCAATCTTCCCAACTCCTTATACCTCCCAAATGTGAGATCACCAATTGTTACCAATTGTTAGCTCCCAACTTGTTAGGTCCCAAAGTATTCTAATCCATTATGTAAATGTTGTATCCCTAAGAGTTAGGTTCCAATCATAAACAGTGTCTAGAACTGAAGTATCAAGAACCATGTTTAGGGATAAGGAATGGGATATGGTGGTTTTCTTTTTCTTCCTCACTGTGAGTGTGTGATTCTGTTTCGTGTACCTCACATGTGTTTCACTCTTCTCTCCACTCGTGTTTACACTCATTCTCACAAGTGTATCACTCCTCTCATAGCTCCAAAATCCAGCTATACCTACAAGAAAAATTACCTTAGCCATCCTTAAGGAGGTCACAGGTGGTACAATGGGAGTTCGCAAATCCCTATCCTTGTTAGACTCGTCAAATGAATCTGAGTCATAATCTACAAGTTGCTAGTTTCCCTTTGAGGGTTCCAGATTTGAACTCTGGGAAGGTAAACAGTGATCCAAAGAATTTAGCATAAAGATCGAACTTCCTTTCTAATGTCTGTGAAGACATTTCCTTGTGACTCATCAGGTAATATCTGAATCATTGTCAACAAGTTGCCGATCTGCACCTATATCAAATCCACTATTCGCAGATGCATCCAGGGGATTTAAGCCTGGGGAGGTAGACACTGACTACTGACATATGGCAATTGGATCAGTATCCTCTCCTAACACATGTAAAGGCAATTGGTCCATTAAAGAACCTTGAACAATCGAATCTAACCGTAAAATGGTCGAAACTCTTGTTTCCGTCAACTCATCCTTTGTGTGTATAACCTTTCCTTGTGCATCAAGAATTGTTTATGTTTGAGGTGGTGACACTACATCTGATGCCTTGGCCGACAGGCGAATTTCAATAGACGCACCATGTTGAGAGGATGAATCTAGTGACTAATTTGGTGCCTTTACAGCCATTACATCTTTTTGAGAAGATGTATGGGGGCTAGCAGTTGTCTCAGTTTTAATATATCTCAACTTTGTAGGAGACAGAGCTGATGGGTTGACTTCATAACCTTCCTTATGTGGTGCACTAAGGCACTATCTCCCTCACGCTCATTCATACTTCATTTTAGTGATAGGAAAGTGTTGGTTGGTTCTGTTTCTGTGTTTGTCTTTACAGTCTGAGATAGAAGTTGTGGGTTTTCAACCTCATGATTATCAATGAAAGAATGCCATTGGAGTCTGAACCTGTATCACAGAGCATAAGGCAATATAGAGATAAAATGCACTTAAGATCTATTATGAATGAAAATTATGCATTTAATCTTTTGAGAGAAATCGGATGATCGAGAAAATTCGATTATAATAATAATTTGAGAAAAATGCCCCGTTCATTTTAACATGTCATTACTTACTTTTTTCGAAAACTTAAAATTATAAGAAAAAATTAATGTATCAAATAAAACTTAGAAATATTAGAAAAAAATAATATATCAATTTTTTTTCTATTTTAACAATATGTAACTCTTTTCTTTTCAATCTAAAACAACTTGGGAACATAACATCAGAATTTATGGCTCGAGCCCGTTCAATAAAATATTAATTCTACCGATAGGATAATCCTAGCGGTGAAAATCATATTTTTCGTAAACATATTTTTCCCCTAAAAATATTCCCTCATGTCCTACAAGATTGTTTATATCGGGGAACGGGAATCGTCACGTATTTTAGAACTCCCGTGAAACACTATTTTCTAAATAATTTTAACTTTTTTTCTTTTAAATAAATATATAATATTTAAACTTTTATACAGAAAAAAGAAAATTTTAAAAATAAATTATAGAAATATATTTTATAGTAATCCCTGTCAAGTATGAGTAAAAAATAGGTAAAGAATCTCGTGGAACGAATGGGTAGTATACATTTTTTTTTAAAGATAGGGTAATTTTGTCAAAAACAAAAATTAAAATGAAATTGGTGCTAAATTACAAATTATAAAGTATATTTACTCGCATATCCTTTTCTAGAAATCCCGATAAAGGATCATGTAATGATACAGCACTATAACCTAAAGCAATAGCTATTTTATCTTCTCAAGATTCTGGTTGCAGCTTTCTTCCCCAAAACCAAGTTCTCTCCAATGCACTGTCTCATCGTTTTTTCAATGTAGTATAAATTTAAACTATACATTCACACACATTTTATTTGTCCATGGACTCTCTTTTAGTAAATTCTTCTCTTAGCTTCAACTTTTCTAACCCCAAACTCAATTCTTGTTCATTACCATTTTTTAACTTGAAGAAACGAAAAGTTTCTTCAGTTTCATGTAATCTTAATTCTAATTCTCAACGACCCATTTCGCAATGGACAAATTACATCAAACCCTTTTCAGCAATTGTTCCACTTCTGCAAAAAATTAAATCTTTTGCTAAATCTTCTTCTATGAGTAGATGTGGTTCTGTTCTTGAAGCTTACAGTGATTCTGACACTGTGTTACAAAATGGGGGACTTGGCATTGCTTTGTTGAGTATAACAGCCAATGCTAAGGTTAAAATTAGTCCTTTTGTGGCAACATTGGCTGCCAATCCTGCTTTTGTTTCGGGGTTTTTTGCGTGGTTGATTGCGCAATCTATGAAGCTTTTCTTGCATTTTTTGTTTGAGAGGAAGTGGGATTTGAGAATATTGTGTTCTTCTGGAGGAATGCCTTCTTCTCATTCAGCATTGTGTACTGCTTTGACTGCTTCTGTAGCTATATGTCATGGAGTGGCGGATTCTTTGTTTCCGGTTTGTTTGGGGTTTAGTTTGATAGTTATGTATGATGCAATTGGTGTGAGGAGGCATGCTGGGATGCAAGCACAAGTATGATTTTCTATTTTATCGAACCTATATATATTTAAATTAATGCTTAAACTCTCTATATTTGTGTTTCACCTAAAGTGCCTACTTTTGTTGAAAATGTGTTCTTTAGTTTGATGTCATAACTTTACTTTATATCCTCCATCAAGTCCTACTAAATTTGTATTGGAGAGAAAACAATCCTAAACCAATTGCTTAATAGACATTGTTTTACCAAACAAACTTATTTTGTGATCATGAATAAATATGTATTTCTTATTCTGTTAATATATCTGATATTTGCATAGGAAATATAGATAAGACTTTTTGTTGCTTGTATTGTTCTTTATAGTTCGAATGCTAGTAGAGGACACGGAACTATTTATTTGGTTGCTACTGTTCCAAGTATCCTGATTATAGTGTGGCACTGGGATTTTAGGTAAAAATGTCAGTAATGATTGTTGTAAAGTATGACATGCTTATTGTAATTTGCATTTAAAGTGGCTGTGAGAAGTGTAGTTTATACTCCCTCTTCTTTTTAATAGTCGCTTGACTTTTCTGCACTCATTTCTATGTGCTTTGACCGCATATTTAAATAGTAATTATTTTCAAAATTTTATTTTTCTAAATTAAAATATATAACTTAAATTTTTATTTACAAAAAGAAAATTTTAAAAATGATAATTTTTACTATGCGGTCAATACATCTTGAGATGTGTGTAAAAAAGTCCAGGTAAAATGAAACAGAGGGAGTGTGTTTAGAATTGTGTAAAATTTTTATAAACCACAAATGTATGCACTCGAGGCAAGAGCATGATTGAAGGTGTTGTCGTAAAACTCCTGGGACTATGACTCGGTCTAATATCTAATCCTTTATGTGTATTTTCCAATCTGCTACAAATTTCAAATATTGTCCTAAAACTATTCTTTGCTTGCACAGTTGGTCAGGCATCTATTTTTTTCCTTGCATTCATGTTGCATCTGAGTCTAATGTTTACTAGTCATGATTCTTCTTGATAATTATGTGACCCTTTCTATTAATTATGTAACCCAGTCCATGAATATTGAATACTGTTGTTAGATATTCTAGTATTCTTTTTACCATAACTTAATGTTTCTCACGACTGAACAATTCATAGATGTTTTGGCTTTTAAAGAGAGCATAAGTGCACAACTCAATTTCAAGTTCCAATCAACTGTTACTTGCTTCTGGCAGAAATACAATCTCCAAGTTAATGTTTTTTCAACTCCAAGGGGCGGGGGTTAATATTCCTAAATAGGTGATTTAAATAGCCCCAAGGTGATTTCTGATCAAAATCAAACTCTAATTCATCAGTAGTTTTTAACTTCCATAAATCCATTTGTCTCAATTTTTGCTAGTAAGAACTCATGCTTCATGCGGTTCAATTTTTTTTTTTGAGAAGTAGAAATCGTCAGTTGGTCATACTTTGTAGTTTATTGTTTCAGTAAGGGAGTTTACACAAACATGCTTGGATTAGAATTTAGAGCATACGAGTTTGTTTTTACAACTTTGACTAATTCAGGAGATTTACGCTTAAATAACACTTTTGGATGTCATAGAACTGGAATATGAGTTTGAGAATTGGGGGGATCCCCTCAAGGGCTGTCCACTAGCATAATACAAAGAAGAATCAGGAAGTAATTGAAAGTTAAACCTTCCATTGGCCCCTAGGAAGTAGACATCTATGCTGGGTAGAGTTAGCACTTAGCATAAGCTTCAATTCCTATGAGCAGTGACAAGCTCTGAAGCATCAACTTGTTACGGAGACTAGAAAGTTTTCCTAAGGTTCCTAAGTCATTCTTTCTGCAACTTGTTTGGAATTGTCCTCCCTTTGAGTGACTATTGTTAGGAAATTAGGGTGAACTGATGCAGATAGCTGAAGCATCGTGGAATTAACTGCAGATAGTGCACAAGAAAGACTACATTGGAGTAGGAGCCTGAGTCTAATTGCGGGCATTAGAATAGTAAATCAATAGAATTTGGGCCCCTTCAGCTTTTTTGGCCAGTTTAAGAACTTCAAACATAGGTGATGAAGGGCTCAAGTTGTGATTTTTGCTATCAGTAATGTCCTGAGAAGTCAACAAACAGAAACGGATAGGCAAAACAAATTCACGTTTATTGCAGTCTAGAAGTCATCATTGAGGCACAAATCTTTACTTGCTTCTAGCTAGATCTTTTCGAACTACATCTTATCGGGTTCCGTCTTTTTTTCCTTTTTGTGGTGATTTTATGTCTGCATGCAATCCGTATGTTCCGTGTGATTATTGTCTTTTCTCTCTGAATTTTTTTTATCCATTCAGGTCTTGAATTTAATTGTCGAGGACTTGTTTCAAGGGCATCCGATCAGCCAAAGAAAGCTCAAGGAACTTCTTGGCCACACTCCATCACAGGTCTTTGCTGGTGCTATACTTGGAATTATAGTTGCTTGTATTTTTTGTCAGGGTCACATGGTTGCAAAGTAATTTTGTTTCATATACCTTTTTATTGTTTATAAGAAAATGTTCAAGTTATTATTCAAGAGGCTCAGGAGTTGCGTGTAAGTGTAAAATGAAACTAGTCTCACCAAAGAAAGAAAAGGAAGGGAGGGAGGGAGGGTGTTCCACGGTAAACAAACAATCTATTCAAAATGTTGTATACGTTCCATCTGCAAGAATAGGATCAAACGATCTTGATTTATTGTAGACTTTAATGTTATTATGTGTTAAAATTATTAAGTTGATATATTGTGCAGCTTGAAGAAAATAGTTTACATGTGATAGGATAAGTTTGTAAAACTTGCTTGTTTGTTTCTTTTAAATCAAAATATCATTTGTTTTCCACATTTAAAAAGAATATGACAACAATATTCTAATATTTCTTATGGTCAATATCAGATGAAAGTTATTTAACAGCTATGAATAAAAAATGGATGAATTATAGAGCATGAAAAAATCGCAACTTTTAAGTTTGTACAACATTCTTGTTTCTGGAATATTTTAGCCTTCTCGTTTCCTCTAAGTAATGAGCCCATCATGGATGTCCTAAACTTTCATGTGATTTCCTTATGCTTTAGCCATACCCTCCAAAAGTACCAGATAAGTTACCGGGTCTCTGACCATTTCCGCCGATCTTCCCAGCTGTAGCTGTAGTTTCGACAATCTGTAAATTGAAAGATAAGACGGTAACAGCTAGTATAGAGAGAGCATTTTCTACTCAGCTGAATGTTGATGTTGTGATGTAACTATATTTGATCGATGTGCATCCATTGTGCACTGTCTACTTTTGAATCACCCCAGAAACAGGTAACTAACTGCAGAATATAGGTTTCCAGCTAAGTACTTAAATCCATCGTATATGCAGCTAGCTATACAATTTAAAATTATATGCAGCTTCATGTTAGTAAAGAAAAATGTGCTGGACATGAGAGGGGAACAAAATAAGCAAGGCAGTTCAAATGTTCAAGTGAGGCAGCTACCTTGTTCAACGCTAGACATGTATATATTTATGTGGCTGAGCTCCTGCCTGCAACTGGGGGTAATGATTTGATACCCTTTGTTTTACAGGTAAGCTAGAAATCAGAATATCAGGTAAACTGAACATGTATTTCATGGAGGATAACCCTTTCATGATCATTCATCTATCTCCACAATATCGACTTATCAGTCCGGGTAATGTTATAAGAAGATCGATGATCAATCACCTTAGTAGTCCTTGTACTGTTTGACGCAGCAGTGGCGAAACCAGAACTCCAAGTGAACGAAATGAAAACATGTTTTACTCAATTTCTGACATGGCTCAGGCACTCTGGAGATGAAATGAATAGAGTTGAGTTCCACCGCGCCCAGCTATCCTGTCATTTCAATTGGTAATTTAAATAGACCGCGTATTCCCATAAACTGGTGACAATAAATATAAAAAGGGTTTGTTTAAATTATGTGATGAGAAAAAAAACAATAAATTACCGAGGCCAGCAGAAGAATACACATACATGCAAGGATAATGGATGAATGAACATAACTAGGACTCGCAATTTAATCAGATTGAATTATTATAATCCGTTACATTACATTATCATACACTTTATGTACTACAACTGAATTGACGGAGATTATTCTTGATTACTACTCCCTATGTCCCTAAAAACATTTCCTCTTTGTATTGGACACGTTTGCCAATGCACACTTTTTATCGTTAATATCTTTAAATTCGTATTAGTATTAAATATAAAAATTTCACTGTATTATACTGATAAATACGAATCCAACGAGATCATTGATGACTATGTTTGATATTATAAATTAGACGTAAATTAGTAGTCAATCGCTTACCGTAAACAGTACCGAAAGTCAAAAGAGGAAACGTATATTGGAACGGAGGGAGTAATAAAAGATGAGAAAGAAAACACGGTTGTGTTCATGATCCATGTTGATGTTATGTGGGGATCCCAAACAACCTCTAGTAAAACAGATGATCATGTTTGCCATTTCATCAGAATTCCCTGATTTTGTCACCCCGAGTGGTTTTCTTTACTGGGTTAAACTTTGAAGTAGATACTAACCCCCGAATACCTCTATCAGATGAGATTGGAATCATAATCTATATTGACAATTTGGTGATTAAGAAACAAAACTCTTTCCCATTAAACATTATCCATCTTTCTCATTCTCATTCCAACTAACCATCCAAATGCCTGCATACCTACTGGGACAGCTGCTGTTGGGGTTTTTTTTTTTAAATATCAGACTGCATTAAAACCAAGTACTACAATCTACTTTCCTCCTGTTTGGCTGTTGCACTTGAAATACTTAAATTGCCTTGATGGTGAAGTTAAATACACATCATAATAATAAATAACAAAAGATAGGTCTCATAATAGATACTCATCATTTTACCCGTGTATCAGCACCGGAATTTACTACTTACTGCTAATATAAATTAGTACACAATGAGACTCTTACAACAACAATCCAACATAAAACCATAATCACCGAATCATACTCATGCACACCCATTTTTAGCAAACCCGATCCTTGACCTACCCAAATCATACACCACTCGAAAACCTTGTTGTTGGATGTTTCCAATTATAGACAACCCATTTGAAGTACCCGCAAACGCAAAGCAAAATGTACCCTTGCTATCCACCGGAATCAAATAATTCGATGCCGGCAATGCCACATTTGCTCCCTTAAAGTGAAACAATACAGTCGGGACTTTAACTTCCGATACACCTGACAAATCGAAGCAAGTATCGAACAATGAAAAACTTGGCGCCCTCTTCAAATTCCTTGCCCCGACCCTAAATGCATCCCTCATAGCTATATAAGCTGGTCGGGTCAATCGAGTCACGCTCGTACCCGAATCGATAATAACTCCACCATTGCCAGCAGCGTCGATTTTAAAAAGCGAAGCGGAAACGCCACGGACCAATGCCCCTCCAACGCTAATTCCAGTAAGTCCAATGTAGTAAAATGTGTCTAACTTTGGGTTACTAATTAAAGAAGTAAAAACTGCTTTTCGAGAAACAGCCGAGCTGCCAAAAATAATCGACGACGGCTTCGATGAAGCCGATCGGTCGACTAAGCAATACGAAAAAGCACGGCCGAAACGGGGACCGGCTTGCGAAGGAAATGAAAGCCGGCCCCGGCCCAAGCCGAGTAAGCCAGCGGCTCCAACAAACAAGCCTTCATTATCATGGCCACAACCTAAAGCAATACTTTTAACTCTATTCCTCCTAAACGTCATCGTTTCGGTGGAAAATTCACCAACGGTAAAAGATCCATCTCCATAAGAAACCTGATACATACATTTTTTACCCGAATTACAACCTGGGGAGTCGAGCCTCCTACACAACAGGGACCCACAAGCGACCCCACCGAACGTGGATGATTTAGTCGGGTCAAAAACCGGGTCGGACTGCGTATAACATTTCCGACATGGAGAGCACTGGATCCAAACGACGTCGCTTCCAGTATCAAGCACCATGTACGAATATCTCGCCGGTGTACCAACACCGAGGCGCGTGAAGTACTCTCCACTCCCATGCGCGAGTCCAGAAATAATCGAACTGCTAAAATCAGACGTAGCTTTCCCACGGCGGCGCGTGGAGTTCGTTTTCACTGCAGCAATCGTAGACAGCACGTCCACTCTGCCAGTATCGCGCGTGAGACGGTTTATAAAAAGCGCGTCAGAGCTTGTATTAGCATTAGCATGGTCGACATTAAGATAATCAAGGTGGTGTAATTGCAGCGAGAGTGTGTTCTCCGTTTCTTCTCCGGCGAGATTAGTTAAAGTATCAGAGTGTTGGTCCCAAGAGAGAGGGTGGAGTAATGGGAGAGATTTGGGGATTAGGGTTTGGTATTGGAGAGATTTAGAGAGAGATAATGTGGAGAGAGAGAGGAAGAAGAAGGCGAAGAGTATCGGCGAAAATGTTGATTTTCCGGGCATGGTTAGATCTGTGTGTTGAAAGGACAGAGGAGGGAGAGTGATGTGTTGGGAGTATAAATAATGGAGTGTGAGTTTGCAGAATGAGTGAGGGAGAGAGGGAGGAAGACAGTGAAAAACTTTAAGGCGGTTTTGTAATAATGGAGTGCTTTTCTTCTTTTTTTTACTTTTCACTGCGACTTTACAGCAACATGGTGAAAAATGATTCCTTTTTTAATCATTTTAATTTTCTAAAGCAGTGGCAGAATGTCTGGTATAATAATACTACTCCCTCCGTCTCATAATGATGTTCCCGTTTTGACTTTTCGTGGTGTTCATGGTAAGCGATTGACTACTAATTTACGTCTAATCTATAACATCAAACGTAGTCATGAGTAATTTTGTTAGATTCGTATTTATGAGTACTTTAATATGATAAAATTTTTATATTTAATACTAATACGAAATTAAAGATATTAATAATCAAAAGTATACATTGACAAACGTGTTTAACAGAAATGAAAAACGTTTTCAAAGACGGGGAATAGTATTTACGAGTTGAATAGAAATTATAATACTGTATTGCTTATACACAGGTAACAAGTTGGTAAAACAAGCAATTTAATTATGTTTCTGAAATTTGAGTAATTTGTCGATCCTTTTATTATTATTTTTAGAACTCTATCTATTATTTTCAATGAAATTTGAACTGATTGAACTTACTATAACAACTCCTTTCATTTGTGATATTTCACTTTCAGGAGTAACTTTTAAGTTAATATCTGCACTTTACACTGCAAATTAAGTACGAAATAAAGAAAAATTTATATCATAGCTTATTTAATAATTCGTAATATATATATATATATATATGTTATTGTGACTATTATAGTTTATAATAACATGAAATAGTATTATGCGTAATTAGCATAATAATTTTAACGAGTTTGACATAAATTGTATAAAAATTGGACAAGACCATACTTTTTAGTTAACCGAGTTTAATTTATATTTCTGTTAAGTTGATTTTAAGTTGTTCATACCGATATTTACGAAAAATAATTTTACGGAACCGTTTTTAATGAAGGAATACAATAATCAATTGAATTAAGGCAAACAAGTCAGAACCCCCGCAGCTCCCAAAGACGAGTATAATGCAAAAGATAAATTTACAAAGAAATAATCTTCTACCAACATTTGTGAGAGGAAAAGACTGATCTTTTACCTCACACATAAAATAAAGGGAGACATGACCACGGGGTTTAAAGCATTTTATCAAAATCTCTCTAACCAAAAAACTAGTGATAATAAATTTCAATTAATCAAAACTTTTTTAAATACTAAAATAAATGTTGATATAGACGGTTTCTTTTATGCTTTACTTAGTTTCATATTCCTCCTTTGCCGTTTGTATACCTGAGTAATAAGTATAAGTAATAAGTATAAAGAAGTAACGTAATATTGAAGTTCAAAAAGTGATCTAAATATCTAAATTTGGACTGATTCTGTACAAATTCATTTATTATTAGCCTAAATCTAGGTTCAAATTCAGACCGATTGAAAAGTGCAGGTTTAAATTTGAACCGAGATTAAAAATATTCATCTGTCCAACTTTGAACTGAGATTAAAAATATAATTTTAATTTATTTGCTTTCGTTTATTACATAAAATTTATAAATGTAATTAACTAACATTGAGATATTATTATTAATTGTTTAATATATTAAAACATTAAAATAAAGATTATAATACATAAAATTTAATTTGATACAAAACATAAATTTTTTAATGTGAAATAAAATTTTAATTTAATCCGACAAATTAAATTCTATAAGATAATTTTGTAATCATATAAAAATAAGAGATTTATTATAATAAAAACTTAAAATATTAGAAAAAAATATTTTAATATTTAAACCAAAATTTGGATCGGAGTTGATGAAGAAACTTGAGTAATGTGCACAAGCAATATACAAAGATATTTACTTAAAGATTGGGCACATATGTTTTTTTATACTTGGGATAAAGTCGTTTTCTATACTGTACTATATACTTGTGTTGTGGGTTGGGATTTAGCTGTAAAGCTGTGGAGTGCTCGAAATGAGTAGCAATTTAAAGGACCAAACATCACTCCAATTCCAATTTGACTTTGCCCATTACGTGGAATGTACAACAGCTGTGTGATTTCACATTTGCACCGCTAATTTCTTTTCTAATGAAGGACAGAAAGGACCCAAGCCACTTATTCACAAATATCAAGTGTTTGGATTTATGTATAAAATGATATATGTAATCACCTTGTCCCCATTTTATAGTCATGCTCAGTACTCCACCAATCCTTTATTATATTCAATGTTCTGATTTTATTTATTATTATAAATTTGATATTAAAAATATTTATTATTTATTGAAATCATTTTTAACTCTATCAAAGTTATACTTTTTAGTTTAATAATTTTAAATTTAATAGATCTTTTTTCTTTCCTTTCTCTTTCCTTTTAACTACTTCAATATTTATTTTATTATTATAAATTAATGATATGTTGGAATCCTTTGCAACCTTAATTCCAAATATAAAACAAAAATTGAATTTATGCATATTTGTATTAAAATGTTCAATTTATTTGAAATTGAGGTTCTTATATTTGGTTCTAAATTATAATAAAAAAATTAATTGCACCAAAAAATAATAATTTAAATTTAGCAGTACATAGCTCGTTCCGAGCGAAAATTGAAAATCAAAACCTAGTACTGAATGTACTATAGTGTTAGAGAAATGAATTTATCAATTTTCTTGCATTTTATTTATGATTAAGAATAACTTGCTTGAGATGTGATCCATCCACCAGGGCCGAGCACAAAACCGAAAAAATCCGAATCCGAACCGAAATCGTTAAAAATCGTGAAAATTTGAACCGTAAAAATCCGATCTGCAACCGAAACCGCAAAAATAAAAACCGAAACCCAAACCGATTATTCGGGTTCGGTTATAGGTGAAAACCGAACCGTAAAAACCCGATCCGAACCGATAATTAAAAATAAATAAATAAAATATATTTAATATATATGTTTTAAAAATTAATAAATACATATAATTTTTAACAGAAATTAAAAATATTTATAACAAAGTTACTCAGGTCTCAAGCTCAGAACACGGGCTGGTCTGCTGGTGTTGGAAATAGAAAGGATTGGGCTCTGAACACGGGCTTCATCCTTATATTTAGGCCTTCAACTTCGGTATGAATGTCCATTGGTCATGGTCTGAAACCAAGTTTCTATAACTAGAAACTTCTGCGTACTACACTAGGAAGAAAACATAGTGCACACTGCTATGTTATTCTTTAGTGCACACTGTTATGTTATTCTTTCTTTATTATGACCTCTTAGGCCAGAAATTGATTTACTTTAGTAGTATTGCCCTCTTTCATTAAAAACATTGCTGAAATAAAGCAATACTTGCCTTTGGTTCGGTGCCCAAGCTAGAGCTCTAATAGGAATTGTATCTGCACTGAAATAAATCATTTTCTTTAACTTCTGAACATACTCTATGGTACAGATTTGAAAATAGCATAATTTTACGAAAGAAACCATCTGATAGTGAGAACTGCAGGATGTATGGTACGATTATTTATTTGTTTTGTTTTGTATAAATATGATACAGGTGAACAGACTAGAATCAGCCATCAGGTAACATTTCCATTAGGTGTTCTCATTGTGCTTTCAGTAATATTTAGCTAAATTTTTAAGTTTGCAATTTTGATGCAGTTAATGTAATGTTGAGTTTAATGTGCACATTACCAATTGTCATATAAATTTAAATTTAATATCATTTCACTGAAAACTAACTCATGGAAAACTAGCTGAATATGGCCACATTGTTCAGATGAGGAAAACTAAATCTAGCTAGTCTGTATCATGTTCGTATGAATGAAATGATAGATGAGATTACTTTGACATTACAGCTACATGACCACAATGAGAAGAATTGCTTGTAATTTTAGAATTTAAGCATATGATTAAATTGTAAGCTCTTGTTATATAAACTTGCTTTTCCAGCAGAATTTCCCGGTGTTTTGAGGTTATTTGATAAATTTATATATAATTTTGGAGATGTAAGATATTTGAGTGTGTGATCTCTGAGTATTTATTTTGAGTTATTTATGTTATTTATATAATTGGGAGTTTGTAAGACATCCGCGCGAATGGATAATCTCGTGCTTGGCACCTCCTATGCGGTGTACTTAAATTGTATGGGCGTGTCGCCGAAGTTGTGGGACACGTATAACCATGGCTAGTATGTGTATGATTTGGCCTTTTGGGTAGCACATGCTTATTGTCGTGCAAGCCCCTGTAAGATATTGGGTAGCATTTGCTTTGTGCTGTGCAAGCTCCTGTAAGTTTTGATGACTACATATTTCTGGATTACCGAAAATGTAGGACATCCTGTAAGTATAAGATTGTCTCCCATGTTCGTATGTAAGCTATTTTGTGTATTATTTTATAAGTGTGAGAATATGTGTAACATTACGTGTAAGGGTATGATTCCATTTTATCAATAGTCTTTCGATTGTATTATTATTGTGATTATATCATACGTGAGTGGTAAGATTAATTTGTTTAAAGACAATTATTTTGATTTTTGAGTTGAGTATCCATTTTCTAATTGTCTCATTCATTATTTCTATTGATCTTCATTCAGACATTCGGTTGTACTTTAGCCTCGTCATCATTTAATATTTGTTCAGTTATGTTTTGTTTTATATCTATATATGAGCCTTTCGCTCACTGTCAGTCCTTTGTTCTCTTTGTTTTCCTCCGAAAGGTTGCTCTCTTTTAGGTGGGTTGTTTAAGGGGAAGAGTGCGAGTTCCAAGACTTTGAGGAGTTTTGTATTTTCTTAGATTTTCTTTAAAGTTTGTTGGTGTGGTTATAATTTAGTTGTATTTTATTTCAAGAATTGTAAGTTTATCGGATTTTTGACAAGTGGTAAAGTTTAACTAGTTTTTAATGGAATTCTATTAATAGAGTTCAGATTTATTTAAATTTTATTTGTTGGGTTGTAAAAGCTGCAGCTTGTGAGCCTAGAATCAGTTAGGCAAGAAAATGAATATCTTAAAAATAAGCTGAAAGTGTAGAGGATATAGAGGCTGTACTGAGAGATAAAATAAAAAAAATGAACTTAAACTTAAGTCATTTAAAAATATTTCTCAACTAGTTGGCCAATATCATGAAAATAATAAACCATGTGCTAACATAGCAATTGGTCTGGATTATGAGGCCGGTTCATCTCAAAAGAAAAATCAAGTTGATAAAGATAAAGAAAGTATGAACACGGAGGTTCCTGCTGTGCTTCAAAAGGTGAATGTACCCTTGTTCAAAGCCTGCGAGGTGAACAGGCTGAAGACGACAATTATGTGAAGAGATTGAGAAGTGGCAATGGTACTGACTTCAGAAATTCCATATTAATGATTTTTGTAAAGACAAAGGAATCACTCAAGAGTTCTGTTATTCCCAGTGGACTAACAATGAGATTTACAGAAGGGGGGTTGAATGTAAATCTCAAAACTTTTTCAAGTTTTGAGCAGTTTCTAAGGCTAAGTGTTTAAGTGAACAAATGTGTGTGAATTGCTTGAAGCTGATACAGACAAATATATATTCAAACACAAATGTAAAGAACACAAAGAACTTAAAAACTTTTCTGGTGGATTTGTTGTTCCACTAGAGATGTGTTATTTCAGAAAATCTATGATTCAAAGAATTAAATCACAGCTGCTTCCTAGTACAAACTAGATGATTTTCTTTCTTCATATTTCTAAACAGCTCAGGAAAAAATCACATCTAATTACTAGCTGCTACTTGGTTTATATAACACCAAGTTTACAAGTGAAGACAAAACTGTAAAATACAATTGAAAGGATTCTTCACATGTTTCTTCTTCATTTCTCTATCCAATGCAATCTAGGATAATCTGTGAATCTTTGAATACTTCCTTGTTTGCATCAGAATGGGAATACTGCATTTTCTTGATTCCTCCTAGAGGCTTCCACATTCCAGTTTGTCTCTGTCAACCCATGTGCCTCTGTCAGCTTATGAATTGTCACTATCAACTGCTAATGAACTAAGCATCTGTTAAAGCTTTCATCCGTTGATGCCTTATCCGTTGAGGCTTTATCCGTTGAAGCTTTATCCGTTGATGCATTATCAGTTGAAGTCTTTATCCGTTGAAGCACTTATCCGTTGATGGATATTATCCGTTGAAGCATTAGAGACATCCGTTGAAGCTTTGTTTCTTATCCGTTGAAGGTCTTCAATATCAGTTGATACTTCTTCACTTATACAAAATTACAAGGCATGAAATATTTACAATTAGCCCTCCTATTTGCATATCCACTAGTAGTCAACATGACTGATACTTTCCTACAACATCTAAGAATTACAACTTGAATCCAGAGAATGAAATGTGCTACAATACTAAACTTATTGCTAAGTAAAGCTACTCCTTCAACGGATAGCCAAGATGGTCTTATCCGTTGAGGCTACAATCACTAGATTTCTACTTAAGTGTTTTGTTTAACTTATCATCAAACTGATACACATATTCCTAACAATCTCCCCCTATTTATGTCTACTAGAACTGTAGGCATAAATTTGGGTTTAGCTTGATGATAACAAAACACTTGACAAATATATTAACTGTAATAAAGCAGAAATTCAAAAGTGCTACAAAAATGTGTATGCTGAGATGGAATTGAAGAGTTACATTATTTCCATGGGTGCTCCTTTAGCCTAAGCAGATTACTTCCTTTTCCTTTGATCCCTTGTTTTCTTTCCTAGCCTCCTGTCATTCTCCTCTATTTGAAGTTGAAGTTGTCTGTAGAATTCAGCTTCATCTTCTTCATTGATGTCCAACTTAGATTGCATATCCTTGAGAGTTTCATTACTGGCAATCTTGAGCTGATCTTCAATTCTGAAAAATCTTCTGACTCCTTTGTTGTCTCTGAACTCCATCAACCAATGAGGTGATTTGTGAATTGTAATTCCTCTTTCTTGAATGAGTAAAGTTCTAGGCAAAGCATTGGGCTCCCTCCAAGTTTTCCTTATGTTGGCAATCTTGTTGAGAATCTCAGTCTTGGCAGTCCTGGTAAAGCCAGAATCCCTTTGTATGGCTGAGTAGACTCTAATCAAGGTAGAGTAGCCTTCATTCAGAATTCTGTAAAGAGGCCAGGTTCTTTCCCCATCTCCTTTGTATTTGAACACTAGTCTTTCTGGTAGCTGTCTGTAGGCAGCTATTCCCCTTACTTCCTCCAGCTCATCCAGATAGAGTTCAATGTCTGAAAATTCTTTTATGTCACAGATGTGAACATAATCATCTTTAGAGGCTTGAGGTTTAGGCTTAGGCTTCTGTGTGAATTTGATTGAGGCTCTAGAGGGTGTTGATTTGATTCTTCTTTTCTGCTTCTTTGATGGTGGGGAAGAGGTTAGGAAGGTGGGCAATTTGATGGTATCCCAATCAATTGGTTCCTCCTTGGGAATGATTGTTTCACCATGAATGTTCATGAAGGGGTCAGGCACAATGGGTTCAGGAATAGAGGGTGGTGGTTTGGATATTGATTGGGTTTCTTCAGTCTTATCTACCATTTTTCTCTTTGCATTGACCTTCTTTCTGTTCCCTTTCTGCCATTCTTCTCTTCCCTTACTTCTTTCCTCCATCTCAGTACCAACCATGTCCCCCATAGCTTCATCTTCACTTTTGTCTTCAATTTCTTTCTGTTCTCCAGCCTGACTTGACTTTAGCTGTTTTCCAAGCTTTGCTTGTGCTCTTTTGTCAGCCTTTAGCTGTTTGGCTTCTTCCTTCAACCTTCTGGTTTCTTCCCTCTTGGCTATTGAGAATTTGGGATGTCCTTGCATCACACATATGCTATTTCCCTCTCTGAAGATAATAGTCATGTTTCTCCTTACAGCCACATCCATGGTCTCTTTGAGATATGAGATACTTCTACCCAAAAGCTTGTCCTCATCAGCCTTTGGAAGAGGAAAATCCACTTCTTTCAGAGGATTCTTTGTAGAGTCCTTATTGGATCTGTTGTTGGGCTTGAGGACCATAGGTTTCAAATCTATGGAAGAAGTCTCTCCAACCTTATTCCTCCCTACTGGCTTGAGTTCCATAATAATTGATTCCACTTTTGTGCTGTGCTTCACAGATTATGATTGAGAAGTTGTAGAACCAAATATTTGTTGCATCTTTTCATCAATCTTCTTCCTTTGCTCTTTGACTTGCAATTCAGCTGCTGCTATCTGGATTAGATCAATTCCATCAAGCTTTCCTTTGATTTGAATAATTGGAGAAGTGGTGATGACAGGAACTAGCACTTGAGAAATTTGAACTGTTGTTGATGGCTCTCCTTCCCCTTTCCCTTTATTCTCCCCCTTTTTGTTATCATCAAGGGTAGGAGTCAAGCCTTGTGCATTGGCCAGCTGCATGAGTAGATTTGTTTGAGTTTGTTGATTCTGAAGAATGGTGACCATAGAATCTTCAATGATTTGAACCCTGTTTTCCAATCTGGCCAGTCTCTTGTCAGCATCAGATTCTATCCTCAGTCTCCCCAACAAATCTTGCATAGTACCATAAGGTATGACTGAATCCAACTTCTCAGCATTGTAGGATTTCAGATCAGCAATGTCCTGTTTGAGCTCATCCACACTTAGATTTTGTTGGAAATGCTGCAACTGCAAGAGATGCAGAGATTCCAGATGAGCTTGAAGAATTGCTTTGGTACCAGCATCTTTAGACTCCTGAAGGGCCTGCTGAATTGTCATGACTTGTCTAATCAAAGTGACACTAAACTCTCTTGGTGTGGAGGCTTTTGCCCATGCCCATTCAGGAAGATCAGGAACAGAACTTGGGCCTGCTACTCCCCCTAAGTTCATGCTCTCATCCAAAGAATTAGAGTCATCATCATTAGAATTCACTCCAAATTCTTCAGATGGCTCACCAGCTTGAGAAGGTAGCCTGTTAACAGCAGCTCTGTCTCTGAGAAGAGATTCTGAAGTGTGTACAATGTGTAATGTCTGTTCTGCCTCCACATTGCCCTGAGCAGCCAATAATTGATAGGCTGAAACAGGATGAGTAAAAGTGTCAGCATCCAAGGAAATGTTATCAATTGCAGCTTTGAAATGTTGCTGAAATTGTCTTTCCTTTTCTGCATCATCCACTTTCATTGACTCACTAGCAATGGCTGGATCCACCCTTATAGCTTCTGTACCTGCCTTTCTCTCTTTTTCTCTATTTTCTTGCATCAGGGGCTCCCCCTGGCTCACACACACCCTCACCCTCACCTTCTAAGGTGGCACTCCCCTCACTCACTTTTGCCATGCTGGAAGAAATAGCATGCATATGGTGACTCTCAACCTCTCCTTTTGCCTGGGAGCAACCCAGCCTCTCACTCAAAAGATCACTCCCTTCCCTCAAACCTAAAAGTGATTGTACAGTAGCCATGTCCTCTACAGTTGGTATTGTTTCTGTTATGTGTGTAGAGACCATCAACGGATAGGGAGTATCCGTTGAAGTGGAAACTGATGGTATCAACGGATAACTGCTGTTAAGCTTATCCGTTGAAGAACAACCACTTGTCAACGGATGAGAGATATCCGTTGAAGAAGGAAAAGATGTAGATATAGAAAGTGACATAATTGTTAAATCTGTGGGAATTGATTTTAAGTGAGGTAACACAGATTCTTCAACTACATCTGAAAGAATTGGCTGATGATCCAACAAATCATCTAAGAGATGATGATCAACAGGTTTTGAGTGGGGCTCCTCCCTGAGTTTTAATGAGGGAGAATCAGGAATTGATGTGAATATCATATCCAC
This sequence comes from Apium graveolens, assembly GCF_009905375.1. Taxonomy (NCBI): domain Eukaryota; kingdom Viridiplantae; phylum Streptophyta; class Magnoliopsida; order Apiales; family Apiaceae; genus Apium; species Apium graveolens. The sequence goes on from NC_133652.1 coordinate 84,193,829, forward strand.
ATCCAGAGAGGGTGATGGAGAGTTTGATTATTGGTGTGTTTCTATTATGAGAGAATGGGGCTGTGATTCCACATTTGCTGGAATCACATCAAGCTGAATTTGTGAAGGCTCAGATACAGGTGGATGTATCTGTGTTGTGTGTGTCCCTTGTGTGGAAACTAGGGTCTTGGTCTTCTTCTTCCTTGAAAAGGCTTTAATTGGTGAATGTGTGGCTTCAGTGTCCCTCCCTCTTTTGTTCTGTGTCCCTAGTTGGGGACTATTTTCAATAGTTACATCCTTTTGGGAGGATGCAACTAGGGGTGTGTTGGACTCCTTTTGAACCACCACAGTCTTTTGAGAGACTGTGGCTTGGCTGGCTTGGGTACCACTCACCTCTCCCACCTTATCCTGGGGGGTTTCTTGATGTTCACCCCTCCCCTCACCACTCACACCCTGTTCACTCCCTTCAGGGTTTATGGTAGTTGTTACAACTGTTGTCTTTTGAGAAACAACAGAGGTAGGTTTCTTTGACTTGAGTTTTGAAACTTTGGTTTTGGTGGCTTTGGCAGGAACCTGTTTGGACAAAGACACAGATTCCATGGCCACACTAGAGGGCAAAGAAACAATGGGGTTGGAAATAGTAGGAGTTATAGAAGTGTTTACCTCACTTACCTGTGGTGCATTCATGATTGGCAAGTATACCAATGGCACTTGGCTGTTGAGGTTCATTCTCAAAAGGTCTGCAATGACCCTTTTCTCTTGTGCCCAGCATTTAAGTTTATTATTCTCAGTTGATATAATCAAACCTTCAGCTACATGGTTAGCCAATAACATAAAGAATCTAGCATAGTAGATGTTATGTGGTCTATTAGCTTTGTTACCTAATCTGGATCCTAATTCTAGCATAACACAGTTGCTAAAATTAAAGTACCTATCAGAAACTAGCATATAGAGCATATTAACAAGAGATGAAGTTATGGCATCAAAATTGCTAATCTTCCCAGAGAAAACTTTAATGAAGGCATCTCCAAGAAAACTCCATTCTTTCCTAAGACCTTTCCTTCTAATACTACATAAACTAGCAGAATCAAAAGCATAGCCTATGGAATCTAACATAGCAGATACATCTTTATCAGTGTGTGGTGTCATGGCATTATTCTCAGGAAACTTAAAGCAAGATTGTATATCATCACAGTTAATGCAATAGTCCTTACCTTTGAGAGAGAAGGCAATAGTCATATCTGTGGAGTTGAACTCTGCAGTTGTCCAAATCTCCTCAATCACCTCACAGTAGATGGTTGGGGCTTCCAGCATTGTATAGCTTAGTTTGCAGTTTTTGATGAAGTCCATCATCTTGTGATAATCAGAATGGGCTTCATTCTTTTCAGCCAAGGCTACGAAATTATTCTTTTCATAAACAAATCCTGTTTGAGACATAATTTTGACTACTGGTGCCATTGTTGTGAGTAGAGGTTGCAGAGAAAAACTTGAGAATTTTTTGGGAGAGAAGGAGAATAAGAATTGCAAGAAAGCGTAAAGTGAAAATAAGAGTTCAATTGGGCTTTTATACTTTCTTGAATTAAAACGTAAATAAAATGATTAAATGATACTTTTAAGTAAGTTACAGCCGTTCAAGAATAAATAAAACTGTAGAAATTCTAAAAACTACCTTAAATACAAAGACATACAACACTGTATATCTGTATCAACGGTTGAGTAAAAGAATCAACGGCTGTGACTCACTTATAGTAACTGATGTGACACTTCAACGGATAAGGTAAATAGTTATCCGTTGATGATCAACACCATTTTATCCGTTGAAGGATAAAATTACCAGAAATGTATTTGTCTTTCAACGGATAATGAACATCCGTTGATAGAACAATTTTGGCTTTCAACGGATGGGGAATATCCGTTGATAGGATAAGTCTTACTTAAAGCCAACTTTGTTCTTGCAGCAAATTCATTTCAGGCTTCAAGGCAGATTATATAGATGACATAAATTATAAATAATTAAGCATACCTAACTCACTTACTAATCTTGTGAATGTTGATTCATCAAGTGGCTTGGTAAATATGTCTGTAATCTGCTGTTCACTTGGAACAAAATGAAGTTCCACTGTACCTTTCATCACATGTTCCCTAATGAAGTGGTACTTGATATCAATGTGCTTGGTTCTTGAGTGCTGCACTGGATTTTCAGTAATGGCAATGACACTTGTGTTGTCACAGAATATTGGAATCTTGTCAACAGTCAGACCATAGTCAAATAGTTGATTCCTCATCCATAATATCTGTGCACGGCAACTACCAGCAGCAATGTACTCAGCTTCAGCTGTTGATGTGGAAACAAAATTCTGCTTCTTGCTGAACCATGACACAAGCTTGTTCCCTAGAAATTGACAGGTACCAGTTGTGCTTTTCCTGTCTATTTTGCAGCCTGCATAATCTGCATCTGAGTAGCCAATTAGATCAAAACCAGACTCTCTAGGGTACCAAATTCCTAGATTTGGAGTCCCTTTGAGATATCTGAAAATTCTTTTAATAGCCACTAAGTGAGATTCTTTAGGGTCAGCTTGAAATCTAGCACAGAGACATGTAGAAAACATTATATCACGTCTACTAGCAGTTAAATATAAAAGTGAGCCAACCATGCCTCTATAACTTGAAATATCCACAGACTTTTCAGCCTTGTTTAATTCAAGCTTGGTGGCAGTGGCCATGGGAGTTTTGCAGTTGAACAATCCATTAAGTCAAACTTCTTTAAAAGATCATAAATGTATTTAGTTTGACTAATGAAAATTCCATCACTAATTTGTTTAACTTGTAAACCAAGAAAATAAGTTAGCTCTCCCATCATGCTCATTTCATATTTACTTTGCATTAACTTAGTAAACTTTTTACAAAGCTTATCATCTATAGATCCAAATATAATATCATCTACATAAATTTGAACAAGTATTTTAGAGCCATTAACATTTCTAAAGAAGAGAGTTTTGTCAACAGTACCTCTTGTGAAGTGATTATCTAGAAGGAATTTTGACAGAGTCTCATACCAGGCTCTAGGTGCTTGCTTTAGTCCATAGAGTGCTTTCAACAGATAATACACATAGTCTGGAAAATTTGGATCTTCAAATCCTGGAGGTTGGCTTACATAAACTTCTTCCTCTAATTCCCCATTTAGAAATGCACTTTTGACATCCATTTGATAGACTTTGAAATTGGCATTAGCTGCATAGGCTAGAAAGATTCTGATGGCTTCAAGTCTGGCAACTGGAGCAAATATTTCATCAAAATCTATGCCCTCTTGTTGAGAGTAGCCTTTAGCAACCAATCTGGCTTTATTCCTTATGACAATGCCATTTTCATCCATCTTGTTTCTGAATACCCATTTTGTGTCAATAGAACTCTTGTTCTTTGGCTTGGGTACCAGCTTCCATACTTTGTTTCTCTCAAATTGGTTTAGCTCTTCTTGCATTGCTAAAATCCAATCTGGATCCAATAGAGCTTCTTCCACTCTCTTAGGTTCCTCCTGTGATAGAAAGCTACTGTACAGACATTCATCTTGAGTAGCCCTTCTAGTTTGCACTTTAGATGTAGCATCACCAATGATCAGTTCAAAAGGGTGATTCTTGGTCGATTTCCTTTGAGGTGGTAGATTAGCTCTAGATGAGGTTGCCTCAGTATTGTCATGATGTGGAATAGAATGTTGATTGGTTGAAACTCCCCCTGAGTTGCTGATCCTTTGAAAGGAATTGGGAGCTCTATCAACTGATGAAGTGAATTGATTATCCGTTGACAGACTGTGATCAACGGATGCTTCATTATGAACTTCAACGGATGATGCACTTTGTCTTTCAACGGATGCTGCATTGCTTCTTTCAACGGAAGCTGAATTATGACTTTCAACGGATGCAGCATTCTGTGCATTATCCAAAGGCAGATTCTGAATTCTTCTTGAGATGCCTTCTTCATCATTCTCATCTTCACTATCATCACAATATATCTCAATGTTGTCAAATTTGAGCCCTTCATGATGTCCCTCATCTGTTAGTCCATCAATCTTTTTATCATCAAACACAATATGCACAGATTCCATGACAATGTTTGTTCTAAGATTGTAGACCCTATAAGATTTTCCAGCAGAATAACCAACAAATATTCCTTCATCAGCCTTTGCATCAAACTTTCCTTTGTGATCAGATTGATTCCTTAAGATGTAGCATTTGCAACCAAAGACATGTAGAAAGTTTAAATTTGGTTTTCTTCTCTTGAATAATTGATAGTGAGTCATGCCTTTTGCTTGATTGATTAGAGAAATGTTCTGAGTGTAACATGCACAGTTAACAGCCTCAGCTGTTATGGATTAAAAACTAATATATATAATTGCTGTATTTAATACTAAGGAACGTGAGCTTCGAGGCTGGATTTGACTGCTCTTGTGTTTCGTGACTCAATCTGCCTTAACAAGATGCCTACGTACCTTGCTGATTGCCAAGGATCAAGTCAAAAAACGTAGTTCTGATTGGTGGGGGTGAGACCCCTTATATAGATGTTGGTGGTCCTTGAATTGGACTTGGTATAGGAGACTTGGTGGACAAGCCTCTGAATTAGGATAGACTTAGGAGTCCTAGGAAGTAGGAAGCTGATTCCTTATCCTTTTAGATCCCCTTGAGGCTAATCTCTAAGGATTTATATCCTTATCGGGACTCTTTTCAACATCTGATTTCTCCCTTATTAATTAATTACGAAATTAATTAATAATCAGGGCTTTTGGGCCTTTTTTATTCCATTAGGCCTGATCTGGTCCATCAAGCTTAACCTTTCTGGTCTGAATATTATACATCTTATTATTGGGCCTATCAGCCCATTAATTATAAAATCAGGACTTATTTATCCCTATCATTTGCCCCCCAACTTTTGGGAAACATTGATTAGGTTTCGCAGAAGTTATTCGTTCCCTTTCAGGGTTTCGTTTTTGCGTAAAGTGTGGAGCGACCTACACATTTACAATGAATCTTCCTTTTATTCAGAAATTATCTTAATTTCCAGGAATTTTTCCCTAATTTTCTGGGATTTTCCCTAATTTCTGGATTTTTCCCTTAATTTCTGGGATTTATCCTAATTTTCTGGGATTTTTCCCTAATTTTCTGGGATTTTTCCCTTAATTTCTGGGATTTATCCTAATTTTCTGGGATTTTTCCCTAATTTTCTGGGATTTTTCCCTAATTTCTGGATTTTTCCCTAATTTTCTGAGATTTATCCTTAATTTATGGATTTTTTCCCTAATTTCTAGGATTTTTCCCTAATTTTCTGGGATTTATCCTTAATTTTCTGGGATTTATCCTTAATTTCTGGATTTTTCCCTCAATTTTCTGGGATTTATCCTTAATTTTCTGGATTTTTCCCTAATTTTCTGGATTTATCCTTAATTTCTGGATTTTTCCTTAATTTTCTGAAAATATTAACATTTTTCAGAAATTATTTAAGGAATTTAAGGAATTTCCTTATTTTTCTGGATTTTTTCCCTAATTTCTGGGATTTATCCTTAATTTTCTGGATTTATTCCTTATTTCTGAAAATATTAACATTTTTCAGAAATTATTTAAGGAATTTCCTTATTATTATTATTTTTTTTCTTTGTAATTTTCCAGGCTTTTTCTTCCCTTTTTCTTCCTTTTTTTTTTTATGCAATTTTTCGACCAGAAATTTTTCGACCAGGATTTTTGTCCCTTTCGGTCAGGAGTCCTGCTTTTTGACCGAATTAGCCATCATTTGATGCCTTGGTCGAAGCAATTTCGGGCAGGATCCATTCGACCAGGATCTTGCCTTGCTTTCTGGTCGAAAGTTCTTCTGTTTTATTCACTCTCGATCAGAATTCTGACCATTTCGGTCAGGAACTAATATTTTGACCGATTTAAGTACCATTTCGTGCCTTGATCGAAGCAATTTCGACCTCCTGTATTTCGACCAGGATTTTCCCATGATTCCTGGTCGAATTGGGTCATATTCCTGATCTTTTTATCCATTTCTCCCTGGACTTTATTTTTGGGCCACCTTCACTTAGCTGGGCCTTCATTCTTTTGGCCCATTATGACTGGATTTTGGGTTATGGGCTGTTAACCTTAAATATCTGGGCCCTTTTCTGGGCTTTTTAAACACTTGGGCCCTTAGCTGGGCTTTATTTTTTCAAGGTTTTTTTTTTAGAATTGGGCCTCATTTCTAAGCCCAAATTCCAAACTCTTCTAATATCTTTCTGGATTCTTCCAAAATCTTGAAAAAACTCAAGTTTTTCTTTTAATTTTTTACTAGAATTCTCTTGAATTTTCCAGGAACTTCCAGAACCTTCTAACTTTTGGGCCCAAATGGGCTTTTTAAGGCCCATTATCCATTTATTTCTCCTATATATAGGTGGGATGAGAGTGTGATTCTTCACACCTCTCATTTCATTTCTCTTCATCTCGAACTTTCTAATCTTCTCCTCTCTCAAATCCACTCCTTCTTCCTCCCAAGTCTTTTCCAGTCTTTACTAGATGGCTGACAAGAGTTCCGAGAGGGCGGCCAAGATAGCCTCGGCTTCAAAACGAGGTAAGGATATCGAGATCCGCTCTTCATATATGTCTTTAATTGATATGATTAATACTAGGGGGGATGAATATCCTTCCACTGCACATCTCGACTCCTTTAATCACTGTAATACTTGGCATAACATAGATTTCAATAAACTAAATGCTCGTTATAACGTCCCTCCCCCCTTTAGACTAGTTCCAGTCTCTGGTGGTGACCGTACTTGCCACTGGAGGCCCGATACTCTCTTCATCTACACCGACGCCCTTAATGCTGGGCTTAGGTTCCCTTTCCATCCTTTTATCCCTCATCTTTTGGCTGACTTACAAATCAACCCGTGTCAGCTTCCTCCAAACGCCTGGAGGAATATTCTATGTTTTATGGTTTGTTGTCTTAGGGAGGGCTTTCCTCTTTCTGTAGCCGTTTTTAGGAAAGTCTTTCAATGTTACAATAGTTCTTCCAATATTTGTGGCTGGGTTTATGTCAAACAAAGGCCCAAAAGCAAACATATCTTTAATAGCGCCTCTATTCCTGATAATAATCCAAATTGGAGGAATAGTTTCGTTGGGTTACGTTGGGAGAATGGCGACTGGGGCACGCTCTTTCGATCTTCCTTCGGGAAGGTCAGTGATGGTAGCCTCAAATCCATTCACTTAACTCCTGAAGAAACTATCATTTACAATGGGCTCACTCAGGATGATGGCACCACCACCAGCTGGACTCTTTTAGAAGAGTTTTCCCTGATTCATGTGGGACTATCCTCTGTTTCTCAACAGGGTATTTCTCTTCCCTTCTCAATTTTTCTTTATTTCACGCATTATTAACATCACTTATTTTGTCTTTTGCTTTGTTTCAGCTGCTAAGGAGATTAACGAGGACAATGTCCCCTTGGTCGAAGAAACAGCTAGGATGAAGAAAGCTCAGTTAGCAGGCCTAGACACCCGAGGAAAGGCGACAGAGCCTATCTTCTTGAGAAAGCACAAGGAGCCTATGGGGGAGGCTTCAACTGAAGGAGCTGAGGGCCATAATGCTCCTATCACTGCTGCTGCCCCTGCTGCTGCTGCTACAGGCGCCTTTCAGCCTCTCTGGGGATTCCGCCAAGGGGATACCGTGGTTGGTTCCACGAAGCATGCTTGGGATTGGTCCTACCATAGCGTGACTCCAAAGGACTTTACTGATGTGGTGGCCACCCCTGACCTTGAGAGGATTAAGCTCATGGGAGCCCAATCTCTGGCTTCGGTATGCCTTCTCTTTTTTAAACTTATTTCTCATTCTTGTAGCACTTTCTTGCCTTATACTTTGTTAATTGTTTTGTTTCAGTCTAACGCCTACTTTCAAGGCGCTGTGAGGCAAGCCGAATCATGGAAGCGGGCTTCTGATAAGGCCGATAATGCCCTCAGGAGGCAACAGAAGAAGTATGCTACCCTGGAGAAGAAGCTCAAGCGCAAGGAGGAAGAACTCGGAGAGTCTAACGCCGAGCTGGTGGTACTTCGGGCGGAGAAGGATAAAGCTATAGATAATTATCTGGACTCGGAGGAGTTTGCCCAATCTATGAGGATTAGGGATGATTCAGTCTTTCCCGAGTTTTTTAGGACTGGTTGGGACACGGCCCTTGGGACCGTGAACGAGGCTTGTCCTGATATTAACCCGGCGGACTACATCTGCCCTGATGACGAGGCTTTGCTACAGAGGTTTCGTACCCGAGTAGTTGTCTCAGACCATGTTCCTCAGGATCCACTCCTTCCTCCTCCCGAGTCTTCTTCCAGACCTGCTGAGGACGACAGCTCTTCCTCCTCCTCCGAGACGACAGAGACATCCAGCGAGAGTGGAGAGGACGATGATATGGATGCCGAGGGTACTTCAGCTCCTTAGAGCTTTTTCAGCCCTGCGTGGCTTTTTTATTTTCGAGACTTTATTTATCAAACTTTTGTAACATCTATCAGATCTATTTCATTTATCACCTTTTATGCTTGCATCCATGCATTTGATTTTTATTTGTTAGGCCACAAACATACTTTGAAGAACTTATGAATTTCATAAAATTGTCTGGGATTCATCCCTTACACAAGTCTTAATAAATTTCGTAACATATAAATCCTAAGCAAGCAAAGCTTCAAGGTGCTTTTCAACCTACTCGTCATCCTGACGAGTGAGAATCGTACTTCGATCATCTCACACGTAGTAAACCTTCAGGTTTTGTGCGTGCCAGGTTCTCGGGACTTCAAAACCATCCATAGTCTCCAGCTTGTAGGTTCCTCTACCCTGAACGCTCTTGACTCTATACGGCCCTTCCCAATTTGGGGCAAGCTTTCCTTTCTGTCCGACACCAGAAGCCTCTATTTTTCTCAAGACTAGGTCACCTTGTTTGAAAAACCTCTCTTTAACCCTTAGGTTGTAGTAGAATGAAGCCTTTTTCTGATATTCTACTATCTTTGCGTGTGCTTTATCTCGCACTTCATCGATTAAATCCAGGGCTAACTTCTGCCCTTCCTCATTTTCTTTTTCATCAAAAGCCTGAATCCTTGGAGAAGAATGTGATATTTCCACGGGAACTACTGCTTCCGCCCCATATGCCAACATGAAAGGAGTTGCATTTGTCGTGACTCTACAGGTAGTCCTATAGGCCCACAATATGGGAAGTATCTCATCCACCCAGTTATTTCTTGACTTTTCGATCCTCTTCTTTAGTCCATCCAGGATTATCCGATTTGCTACCTCCGCTTGCCCATTGGCTTGCGGGTGAGCCACAGAGGTGAACCGTAACTCAATTTCATTTTCTTCGCAATACTTCTTGAATTCCTCGTTGTTGAATTGTGTTCCATTGTCAGTGACGAGGATACGGGGAATTCCATATCGGCACATAATGTTTTCCCACAGGAATTGTGCAACCTGCTTAGTTGTGATTTTGGCCAAAGGTTTGGCTTCGATCCACTTGGTGAAATAATCAATGGCTACAATCAGAAACTTCCTTTGTGCTGTGGCCATAGGAAAAGGCCCTAGAATATCCATCCCCCACATAGCAAAGGGAATAGGTGAGTTGATAGAGGTCAGCATCTCGGGGGGTTGTCTGGCGACTGGTGCATGCTTCTGACAACGATCACACTTCTTTACATATTCTTTGGCATCAGCCATCATTTCTGGCCAATAGAAGCCTAAACGAGTTATCTTATGAGCCAAGGCCCTGCCCCCCAAGTGTTGCCCACAAATACCTCCATGCACTTCCTCAAGAGCTAAGCGTGCCTCATCGGGCCTGAGACACCTCAAGTAAGGAACCATGAAAGATCTTTTATATAGAATCCCATCTATCAAAGAGTACCTTAGTGCTCGAACAGTTAACTTCCGTGCCTCAATTGTATCGCTTGGCAACCAACCGGTCTGAATGTGAGCCTTGATGGGATCAATCCATGACGTCCCCAAGCCTACGGGAGCCACAAGCTTAACATCTATGCTTCGTGTCTTCAAAACACGGAAGTACACACTTCCTGAACTTTTTTCAATCTCAGATGAAGCAAACTTTGATAGCGCATCTGCTTTAGCATTTTCTTCCCTTGGAATGTGTTCAACATGGCATTCATTAAATTGGGTCATCACAGCCCTTACTAGGCGAACATACTTTGCCATCGTATCATCCCTTACTTCAAATTCTCCCTTTACCTGGGATATGATCAACTTCGAGTCTCCACGGACCTTTAAGTTTTTGACTCTAAGTGTCCCAGCTAGACCAAGGCCAGCAATCAGGGCTTCATACTCTGCCTCATTATTTGTGGTTGGGAAGTCTAGCTTCATGGCATACTCAATTAAGAATCCATCAGGGCTTTGCAAAACCAACCCTGCTCCACTGGAATTTGTTTTTGATGCTCCATCAAAATAGAGAACCCAATATTCTTTCTCCTTGTCCCCATTGTCGACTCCCTTGTCTTGAGGTGTGGTATCTTCCTGCCCCCCGACTTCTTGGTTGGGTATGGTACATTCCACCACGAAGTCAGCTAGTGCCTGGGCTTTTATGGCCATACGTGGCTTATACTTGAGATCGAACTCTCCCAATTCTATTGCCCACTTAATCAGTCTCCCACTTGCCTTGGGACTGTGAATGATATTTCTCAGTGGCTGATTTGTTAGCACTTCAATTTGGTGAGCTTGAAAATAAGGACGCAGCTTTCTTGAAGCCATTACCAAGGCTAAAGCGAATTTCTCAATGGCTGAATAATTCAACTCAGCACCATGCAAAATTTTGCTGACATAGTATACGGGTTTCTGGACTTTCAGTTCCTCCTTAACCAACACCGCGCTCAAGGCGCTTTCTGAAACAGCCAAGTACAAGAATAAAACTTCACCCAGAACTGGCTTGGCCAACAACGGGGCCTGGCCCATATACTTCTTTAACTCTTCAAATGCCTTCTGATTTTCCTCACTCCATACAAAGTCTTTAATGTTCTTTAATGACTTGAAGAATGACAAGCACTTGTCTCCTGACTTGGAGATGAATCGTCCTAGCGCAGCAACCCTTCCTGTGAGTTTCTGAACATCCTTGACAGTTTTTGGGGGTTCCATGTCCAGGATTGCCTTTATTTTATCGGGGTTAGCCTCAATTCCCCTCTTTGAGACCATCAATCCCAAGAATTTTCCAGATCCTACTCCGAAAGCACACTTCGTGGGATTCAACATCATCTTGTGGTACCTCAGGACCTCAAAAGCTTCCCTCAAATGGGTTATATGATCAGTCTTTACTAGACTCTTGACTAGCATGTCATCAACATAGACTTCCATAGTCTTCCCAATAAGATCCTTAAAAATTTTATTCACCAACCTTTGATAGGTGGCTCCTGCATTCTTGAGACCAAACGCCATAACAAGATAACAATAAACACTAAAGTCAGTGATAAATGATACCTTTGGAATGTCATCCTTATGCATTTTGATCTGGTTGTATCCGCTAAACCCATCCATGAAACTCAGCATCTCATGTCCAGCGGTGGCATCAATCAAAGTATCAATTCTAGGCAGCGGAAAACAGTCTTTGGGGCATGCATCATTCAGATCGGTGAAGTCTATACACATCCTCCACTTTCCATTAGCCTTCTTCACCATTACAGGGTTTGTTAACCACTCCGGAAATTGAATCTCCTCAATGAAACCAGCCTCTAAGAGCTTTTCCACTTCCTGCTTTATAGCCTCTTGTCTTTCCGGGGCAAAATTTCTTTTCTTTTGTTTCACTGTCTTCCGGCTTGGATCCACGTTTAACTTGTGGGTAATTAACTCCGGGTCTATGCCTGGCATATCAGCTGCTGACCATGCAAACACATCACTATTTTCTTGCAAAAATTTCACTAACTTCCCTCTAAGGGGCTCCTCTAATGTAGCTCCAATGAAAGTCATCCTCTCAGGATTCTTGGGATCTAAAGGAACCGAAACCAATTCTTCTGCTGGCCTTCCTCTACTCTCATCATTTTCTCGAACATCCATATCTTCAATAGGAAGAACCTGCCCCCCGACTCCATCTGCCCTCAAAGAGGCCACATAACAGCTTCTAGCCATTTTTTGATCTCCTCTCTCTTCTCCAATCCCGTTTCGGGTGGGAAATTTCATGACTGAATGGTAGGAAGAGGGGACCGCCTTGAAGGCATGTATCCCTGTTCTCCCCATGATAGCATTATAAGTTGAACTAGCCTTTACCACCACAAAATCCAGCATCTGCGTTGCTTGCCTTGGCTCCGTACCTATGGTGGTTGGCAATTTAATTATCCCTTCCACAGGACATTCTACTCCAGCAAATCCATATATCGGCATGTCGGTTGGTGTCAACTGGGAGTCGCTATACCCCATCCTTAGAAAGGTGTCGTGGAGCAAGATATCCACAGAAGCACCATTATCCACAAGGACCCTCTTAACCGGGCTATTTCCTATTATCGGCGTTATGACCAGCGGGTCGTCATGGGGAAACTTCACACCCTCTAGGTCGGAATCATCAAAAGCCAATGTTACTTCTGTCCTGGCCCTCTTCGGGGCTTCTCCAACAATATGCATAACCTCTCTAGTATATGCCTTTCTGGAATTTTTGGACAATCCAGCAGCAGTTGGACCTCCAAAGATCGTGTTTATCACAGGCCCTCGAGGTCTCGGCCCTCCATAAATGGTGTTTATAACTGGTCCTCTAGGTTGGGGATTCCGCCCCTGATCATCTTGGTCCCTCCTACGATCTTCAAAGTTCTTCCTTCCATTATTATTTCTGTCTCCTCCATCTCCAGTATACTTGTTCAATCTTCCTTTTCGAATCAAAAACTCAATTTCATCTTTCAACTGCCTACACTCATCGGTGTCATGGCCAACATCTTTGTGAAACCTGCAATACTTGCCCTTATCTAGCTTGGCGGGATCAGCCTTCAAGGGCTTAGGCCAGCGAATATCTCTGTCTTTCTCAATCTCCATCAAAATCTGACTTCTGGGAGCATTCAGCTTAGCATATTCAGTGAACTTTTGCCCAGGTCCTCCCTTCTTGGGGGTTGAATCAGGGTTTTGTTCAGTTCTAGGATATTTATCCTTAGCGATATACTCCAAATCAGTTTTTCGTTTCTTGCCTCCAGTGGGCTCATTACTTACTACGGTCTTCCTCATACTTTCTTCAACCTTGATATACTTCCCTGCCCTCTCTTGGAGCTGCAACATGCTCTCAGGGGGTCGTTTAGCCAAAGACATCTTGAAAAACTCATCCCTAGTTCCTTGTTGTAGTGCTATCATGGCTACCTTATCATCAAGGTCTGGGACTTTTAAAGCCTCCTTTGTAAAACGATTTAGGTAATCTCTTAAGGATTCTTTAGCTCCCTGCACAAGACTCATAAGAGATGCTGAACTTTTCTCATGGACTCTTCCACTGATGAATTGCTTAATAAAAGCCTGACTTAATTCTCTGAATGATCCAATAGAATTTGGGGGTAGGCGACTGTACCATCTTTGAGCCATACCCGACAGGGTTTGAGGGAAGGCCCGACATTTTATAGCATCATTCACGGGTTGCAGCAGCAGTGCATTAGAGAATGTCCTAACATGATTAGCGGGGTCTCCCGTGCCATCATAGGCTTTGATAGTGGGCATCTTGAATTTCCTTGAGATATGGGCATTCATTATCTCTTCTGTGAAGGGTGGAGTTGGATCATCAGGATCTCCAAGGGGAAGGAGATTGCTTGGATCAGTTCTTGGGACAGCAGCCCTTCTTCTTACCGGACCATCCAGGTCTATGATAGGAGGAGGATTTCTCCCCCTAGGAGGTATGTGGGTTCTGGTGACTTGGTGAGCCTCCAAGTCACGCCTCAGCCTTTGGATTTCAGCCTCATGAGCCCTGATCTTTTCCTGCACTTCTTGGGGATTCGCCCCTGGGGTGCTTTGGGGGCGTTGCCTTCCATCGGCCATTGGCTCTTTTCCAGGACGCCTCCTTCTCGGGGCCACTTCATCATCCGAAGATTCGGAGTCTCTCTCAGTGTATGGACCAGAAAATTCCCGATCCTCAGGGATAGGATCCAAACCTCGTATATAGGGGGGCGACCGCCCTCGTGCTTCACTTCGCCCAGCATATCCACTTCCTCCAACCTCAGGGTGAAGGGGCATCCCATAAGGGGGGTTAGTAGTAACAATAGTTGAATATTCATACCCGACGGGTCGAGAATTCACAGGTATATGTATTTGTTGAACTTGAGGATTCGTACCTTGAATAGTCGGGGGAGTTGTCCCTTGTGGCTGAGGATGAGTTGCCCCTGTCTGGGCTTCCCCCTGAGTAGATGCATAAGTTGAATGGGGAGGAACCTCCACGGTTGATGAAATCACCTGGGTTGTCCCTGATGGTGTTCCCTCCTCCAGAGTGCTGGTTGTTCTCCGTGTTCTCGCCATAATTGTTGTTCCGTTTTTCCCACAGACGGCGCCAAATGTTATGGATTAAAAACTAATATATATAATTGCTGTATTTAATACTAAGGAACGTGAGCTTCGAGGCTCGATTTGACTGCTCTTGTGTTTCGTGACTCAATCTGCCTTAACAAGATGCCTACGTACCTTGCTGATTGCCAAGGATCAAGTCAAAAAACGTAGTTCTGATTGGTGGGGGTGAGACCCCTTATATAGATGTTGGTGGTCCTTGAATTGGACTTGGTATAGGAGACTTGGTGGACAAGCCTCTGAATTAGGATAGACTTAGGAGTCCTAGGAAGTAGGAAGCTGATTCCTTATCCTTTTAGATCCCCTTGAGGCTAATCTCTAAGGATTTATATCCTTATCGGGACTCTTTTCAACATCTGATTTCTCCCTTATTAATTAATTACGAAATTAATTAATAATCAGGGCTTTTGGGCCTTTTTTATTCCATTAGGCCTGATCTGGTCCATCAAGCTTAACCTTTCTGGTCTGAATATTATACATCTTATTATTGGGCCTATCAGCCCATTAATTATAAAATCAGGACTTATTTATCCCTATCATCAGCCAAAAAATAAGTTGGGAGTTTTGACTCTTCAAGCATTGTCCTTGCAGCTTCAATTAGTGATCTGTTCTTCCTTTCCACCACACCATTTTGTTGTGGAGTCCTTGGAGCTGAGAACTCATGCATGATCCCACTTTCTTCACAGAACAACTTCATGGTTGAATTCTTGAACTCAGTTCCATTGTCACTCCTAATATTCCTTTGAAATCAGGATGATTGTTGACTTGCTTGATATGATTGATAATGATTTCACTAGCTTCATCCTTTGATCCAAGAAAATAGACCCATGAAAACTTAGAGAAATCATCAACAATCACTAGGCAATATCTTTTCCTTGAAATTGACAATACATTGACTGGTCCAAAAAGATCCATGTGTAGCAGTTGTAATGGTTCATCAATTGCAGATTCAAGCTTTTTACTGAATGATACTTTCTTTTGCTTTCCTTTCTGACAAGCATCACACAGTCCATCCCTTGTGAATTCCACTAGAGGCATTCCTCTAATTAAGTCCTTTTTGACTAGATCATTCATTGTCTTGAAATTCAAATATGATAGCTTCTTGTGCCATAGCCAACTTTCAACTGCACTTGCTTTGCTGAAAAGACAAGTAATGGATTCTGCATCTGTAGAGTTGAAGTCAGCTAGGTACACATTCCCTTTTCTAACTCCAGTTAGAACCACTTTATTGTCCTTCTTACTTGTGACAATACAGGCTTTAGAATTGAAGGAAACAGTATTCCCTCTGTCACATAGTTGACTGATGCTTAATAAATTGTGTTTGAGACCATCAACCAATGCAACTTCATCAATGATGACATTTTCTTTTGAAATCAAGCCATATCCCATAGTGAACCCTTTGCTGTCATCTCCAAAGGTTATGCTAGGGCCAGCTCTCTCCTTAAACTCTGTGAGCAGGGTGAAATCTCCTGTCATGTGTCTTGAACAGCCACTGCCCAAGTACCATAGATTCCTTCTTTTTCCCTGCACACAGCAAAATCAATCAAGTTGATTTTGGTACCCAAGTTTCCTTGGGTCCAGCCTTGTTAGTCTTTTTCCTAGACTTCATTCCTCCTGCATCTTTTGACTTAGGTAACTTTGGGTCAACCTTGGTCTCAGATGTGGTTGGTTGAAGTGTAGGGTTAGTCATAAAATCATTTAACACATTTGATTGAATTTGATAAGGCATAGGTTGTGCAAATATGTTATTCCACACAGGCATATTGTATGGCATTTGAGGCATACTAAATGCAGTAAAATAAGGATTATTAATATATGGCATGTTTGCAAAATGTGCATGGGGATTCTGGTGAGACATAACAGGCATAGCATGCAGAGGTGACATAGACATGTTAGGCATGGAGGGATTTGAAGGCATGGGAGCATTTTTAACAGATTTGCAATTATCAGATAGGTGATTAACACTTTTACAATGCACACAGCTTTTTCTAGGAGCATACCTATCAGGTGTGTAATTGTTATGTTTATTAATCCCTACCTTCCCATTTCTTTTAGATTTTCTTTTAGTTTCCTTCTTATCCTCAACCAACTTAAGCCTATCTTTCAGCTGATCTAAAGTCATGTGTCCTATATTCACCTTACTGACATCTCTGGATGTGCTGGCTCCTTCTTTGACAAAGTTCTTAAGAGTTGAATCAATTTTTTTATTGAGGTTTTTATTTTTAAAAGAACTTGCCTGTTTTAATTGATGAGCCTTCAACGGATGCTCCTTTTCTTCCTTCAACGGATAACTTTCATCATCCATTGATTCCACATCCGTTGACAATCCATCAATTAATTCTAACTCCTTTTTGTTTTTCTTCCAGGCATCCTCATAGAATGATTCAATTCCCTGAACCTTTGCAATCTGAACACTAACATCCCTAGATGTTTTCCAGGCCTTGATTACCTCTTGCTCACTTTCTAACTGTTTAGAAAGAATTTCTACTTTCTTAACAGCTTCTGCTAGTTCACTCTCAACAGTCAAACATTTAAGTTTTATCTTTTCAAGCTCAATTACCTGATCTTCTAACACAGCATTCCTATCACTTAAAAACACATTATTCTCCTTGATCCTAGTGTTTTCTTTTGCTAGTGATTTAAGGGAAACACGCAAATGATATAATTCATTGGACATATCATTTATGGCTTCATTGCATTCATGTTTAGAAAGCTGAGAGAGATCAGTAGTAATTACCTGGTTGCTTGATGAACTAGTTTCATTTTCATTAGAATTAGCCATCAGGGCTAGGTTGACATATTCCATATCATCATCTTCATTGACCCCATCTGCTGCCCAATCATCTTGAGTGAGAAAAGCTCTTTCCTTTTGTTTGAGTAAATCAAAATACTTCTTTTTGTAATCAACTTGCTCAAATTTCTTTTTATCAGAAGTTGGCTTTCTACACTCACTTGCAAAGTGTCCACTAATGCCACAGTTGTAACATTTGAACTTTGATTTGTCCACCATGTTTTTGTTTGGCTTAGTGAACTTTGTATTTTTTCTGAACTTCATCTTTGCAAACCTCCTGGACAGAAAAGCCAGATGTTCATCAACATCATCAGAGTCATCCTGACTGGAATTATCTTCATCCTCAGCTGCTTGCTTTTTACCCTTGCTTGATTCTGATTTGCTTGTGCCAATTTTGAGACTTGGCATTGTCTTCTCCTCATTCCTTGCTTCCATCTTCTCACTGTCAGCTACAAGAGCAACTGTTCCTCCTTTTCTCTTTCCCTTTTCCAACAGCTCATCCTGCTCCATTTCAAGTTCATAAGTCTTCAGAATTCCATATAATCTTTCAAGTGTTAAGTTCTTATAATCTTGAGAATTTCTTAAAGAGACAGTCATGGGCTTCCATTCCTTTGGCAGAGACCTAAGAAATTTTAAGTTGGAATCCTTGACTTGGTACACTCTACCATACAGCTTCAATCCATTTAACAGTTTCTGAAATCTGTTGAAGGTATCATTTAATGATTCACCTTCTTCAAAGTGAAAATATTCATACTGTTGAATAAGAAGCTGCATCTTGTTCTCTCTGACCAGCTCAGTACCTTCACAGATGATTTGTACAGTATCCCAAACTTCCTTTGCAGTTTGGCTATTGATGACATTGTCAAACATATCTTGATCTAAGCCATTAAACAAAATGTTCATGGCTTTCTTGTCCTTGCGGATTTCTTCCATGTCTTCAATAGTCCATTCTGCTTTTGGCTTGGGAATGGACTGTCCAACAGCAACTGTTGCAGTAGCAGCTGTGGCTACTTTGTGAGGGATGTGAGGACCATTTTCAATACAGTTGATGTAGCTTTCATCTTGAGAAAGAAGATGTAAATGCATCTTCACTTTCCAGTGATGATAATTATCTTTTTCCAGGACTGGGATCTTTATACCAATATCCTTCCTACTCATGATGGTAGCAGGAGGATTCTTCTGTGCACTCATGATATTAGCAAAATAGATCTTTAAACTTTTTGTATGTTAAGAGCTTGCTCTGATACCAATTGTTATTCCCAGTGGACTAACAATGAGATTTACAGAATGGGGGTTGAATGTAAATCTCAAAACTTTTTCAAGTTTTGAGCAGTTTCTAAGGCTAAGTGTTTAAGTGAACAAATGTGTGTGAATTGCTTGAAGCTGATACAGACAGATATATATTCAAACACAAATGTAAAGAACACAAAGAACTTAAAAACTTTTCTGGTGGATTTGTTGTTCCACCAGAGATGTGTTATTTTAGAAAATCTGTGATTTAAAGAATTAAATCACAGCTGCTTCCTAGTACAAACTAGATGATTTTCTCTCTTGATATTTCTAAACAGCTCAGGAAAAAATCACATCTAATTACTAGCTGCTACTTGGTTTATATAACACCAAGTTTACAAGTGAAGACAAAACTGTAAAATACAATTGAAAGGATTCTTCACATGTTTCTTCTTCATTTCTCTATCCAATGCAATCTAGGATAATCTGTGAATCTTTGAATACTTCCTTGTTTGCATCAGAATGGGAATGCTGCATTTTCTTGATTCCTCCTAGAGGCTTCCACATTCCAGTTTGTCTCTGTCAACCCATGTGCCTCTGTCAGCTTATGAATTATCACTATCAACTGCTAATGAACTAAGCATCTGTTGAAGCTTTCATCCGTTGATGCCTTATCCGTTGAGGCTTTATCCGTTGAAGCTTTATCCGTTGATGCATTATTAGTTGAAGTCTTTATCCGTTGAAGCACTTATCCGTTGATGGATATTATCCGTTGAAGCATTAGAGACATCCGTTGAAGCTTTGTTTCTTATCCGTTGAAGGTCTTCAATATCAGTTGATACTTCTTCACTTATACAAAATTACAAGGAATGAAATATTTACAATTAGCCCTCCTATTTGCATATCCACTAGTAGTCAACATGACTGATACTTTCCTACAACATCTAAGAATTACAACTTGAATCCAGAGAATGAAATGTGCTAAAATACTAAACTTATTGCTAAGTAAAGCTACTCCTTCAACGGATAGCCAAGATGGTCTTATCCGTTGAAGCTACAATCACTAGATTTCTACTTAAGTATTTTGTTTAACTTATCATCAAACTGATACACATATTCCTAACAAGTTCTCAGCTCCAAAAATATCTCAACAAAATGGTGTGGTTGAAAGAAATAATAGAACTCAGGTTGAAGCTGCAAGGACAATGTTGCAGGTAGAGCCGGCTACACGGTCGGGCCGACCGTGCCGGGCCGAATTTCCGGCGGTCCGGTTCACTAACAACTTAAGTCGTGAATGGCCCGTATATCTACACGAATCGTGTCGTGCCGATTTGATGGAATTGTAAACCGTGAACGACTCGCGAATCAGACGATTTTAACGGTTTTGGCGAGTCTGACGGTTCGGGCCGGTTTAACAAATAAAACGAATAAAAACTTTCCGAGTAATCGCGAATAACCGCGGGACTCCTCCTTGATTTACAAATTATAAGTTGATTTATGTCCTTTGATTTGATTTGACACCTCCAAAGTCCCACCTGGCCACCTCCCACCCACACCTTCTGTTTACCTTTTTATTTGTTTTTTCTTTTATTTTGTTTTTTAATCTGTACAAACAGACTGTGTTTGCAAATAAGAAAGTAAACATGCCGGTTATTCACCACGTGCCGGGCCGAATAATGAATAAAGCAGGTTCTTATTCGTACACGAGTTACACGGGCCGGTTCGCGTGCCGTGCCGGTCCGTTCGCGGTTTCTGAAATACTGATTCGTGTTCGGTTCATTTCTACAGCCGGTTAGTGCCGAATAATAAACCGGCACGCAACGAGCCGAGTCAGGCGAGTTTTTGACGAGCCGGTTAACGTGCGGGCCGAGTCAAACCGACCGTCTGGCCACCTCTAGTTGCAGGATGCCAAGTTACCAAGTAACTTTTGGGAATAAGCCGTTAACACAACATGTTATGCTCAAAATAAATACTTAATAAACAAGAGCATTGGTAAGTCACCTTACTCAATCATGTGTAATGAAAAGCCTACAGTTAAACACCTTCATGTGTTTGGAAGCAAATGCTTTTTGTTAAAAGACAACTCTGAGTATATTGGAAAATTTGACTTCAAAGTATTTGAAGCTATTTTTCTTGGTTATTCATTGGAAAGGGCTGCCTACAGGGTCTATGTGTTAGAGCAAACGAAAATAATGGAGAGCACATATGTGACATTTGATGATGACAAGTATCATGGCTTGAAATGTCTTGATGACAATGAAGCTTAAACTTTGAAATTTGAAAATCTCAATCTTGATAGTGATTCTGAAGATGAAGATGAAAAGAATGCAGACAGCAGAGAAGAAGAAGCTAGTAATCCAGTGAATTCTGTAACTGAGAATTCATCTCAAGACAGAAGCTCACCTGAATTTGATAGCACAAACTCAGGGGGAGAAAGAGATGATGGTTCTTCAAGTCATGCCCATAATGAAGAAAATGAGGACACCTCTAGTCATCAAAATTAACACACCAGAAAATTGGACATGAGTCACACTAAAGACACTATTATTTGTGACCCTATTGCTGGTGTGAAAACTATAAGTGCCATCGCAAATGAATTCCTACATGCATGCTTCTTATCTCAAATTGAGCTTAAAAAAACCGAAGAAACTCTACTTGATCCTGACTGGATAACTGCTATGCAAGAAGAGCTAAAATCAATTTGAAAGTTGGTTTCAACACCAAGAAACAGAAGCATCATTGAAACAAAGTGGGTGTATAGGAAAAAAATGGATGAAAAAAGATTTGTTACCAGAAACAAAGCAAGACTGATTGATAAAGGCTACTCACAAGAAGAAGAAATTTACTATGATGAAACTTTTGCTCCAGTTGCCAGACTTAAAGTAATATGAATTTTCCAAGCATTTACTGCACACTCAATTTTTAAAGTATATCAAATGGATGTGAAAAGTGCATTCCTCAATGAAAAACTAGAAGAAAAAGTCTATGTGCAACAACCTCCTGGCTTTGAAGATCTAGAATTTCCATATTTTGTTTACAGACTATTAAAAACTCTCTATGGTTTGAAGCAAGCACCAAAAGCATGGTATGATACTTTGTCAGAATTCTTGATCAAGAATGGATTCACTACAGGCACAATTGATAAAACTCTATTCTACAAGAAATATGGTGATGAAATTATCCTAGTTCAAATCTATGTGGATGATATCATCTATGGATCTACTAATGAGAAGCTATGTCAAATATTCTCAAAACTAATGTAGAGTGATTATGAGATAAGCATGATGGGAGAATTAAGTTACTTCCTTGACCTTCAAGTTGGTCAAAGAAGTGATGAAATTTTTATCTTTAAAATTAAATATCTCAAAGATCTTTTGAGGAAATCTGGAATGGTGGATTGTTCACTTGCATCTACTTCTTTGTCTATAGCTACCAAATTGGATGGAGATAAGAAATGAAAGTGTGTAGACATTTCAATCTATATGGGAATAATTTGATCTTTACTTTATTTGACTACAAATAGACCAAACATCATGTTTGCTACATATCTGTGTGCAGGATTTCAAGCAAATTCTAAAGAATTACATCTAATGGCTGTCAAGAAGATTTTCAGATATTTGAAGGGTACTCTAAACTTGGGATTGTAGTATCCTAAGGGAACTGGATTTGAAGCTGTTGGATACACAGATGCATATATTGCTTGATGCAGGATTGACATGAAGAGCACAAGTAGAAGCTGTCAATTTCTTGGTCAAAGACTTGTATCCTGGTATAGTAAGAAATAACAGTTTGTCTCAACTTCCATAGATGAGGCTGAATATATAGCTGCTGAAAGTTGTTGTGCTCAAGTTCTTTGGATTAAAAACCAACTAATGGATTATGGACTAGTATCACATAAAATTTCTATCATGTGTGATAACACTAGTGCAATATTCATAATTGCTAATCTTGCCAGTCATTGTAGAACAATACACATTGATGTAAGGTACCATTTTATCAGAGAACATGCTACAACTAGTATTATTGAGCTCATTTATGTACCAACAAATAAACAGTTAGCTGGAAATTTCACTAAACCTTTGGATGAATTAACTTTCATGAGACTTTTAAGTGAAATTGGAATATTAAATTCTTCATCTTAAGGCATGAACTTAGCTAATATGTTGTATCTGAATAATTCTTAATAATTCAAAATTAATTTAATTAAGAATTGACTGAAATATGATTTATAAATATTTAGGATTCTCAGTATTTTTATTTTTAAAAAACAAATCTAACTTGGAACTTTTCTAATTCTGAGAAACGTTGTCCAAATGTTAATTTATATTGTTGATATGTGAAATTGATATAAAACAGAATCATATAAAGCAAAAATATATAGAGAACTGAATTCTTGATAACTCTAAAATGACTTCTTGATAAGTCTTTAAGGAATTCTCGATAGAGTTCTCGATAATTCTTTTTATGACTTCTCGATAAATCATGTAGAGATCTCGACATACTTATCGATATAAAAGTTCTCTACAATAGAAATCTGGACTTCTCTATAACTCAGACTGGAATAAATTAATTTCAATAAATTATTTTAATAAAATACTTTTGATAAAAATCTATTCTAATTCTATAATATAATTGTCATAATATAAATTAGAATAATTTAGCCATAATGGACAAACTGGGTATTTGTACAACATATCAATATGTCACTATCTAGTTCTCGATAAAAGTTAAGAAAATGACATCTCGATATGAGTTCTCTAAACGCTCCGTGTGACTTCTCGATATACTTTTTCATTGTTTCTAATTCTCTTGTCGTGAAGTCACATCTCAACAATATAAATAGACAGACATCTCGACATAACCTGTTGTGTAAGACATGCCTATAGTTTAACAAGACTTAGTCAAATTGACAACCCTAAGTAAGTTGTATTGTAATCTTAGTTTGCATATTGTATTGTAACATTTAAAGTCTGTAAAAATGTCAAATGAGCAGACTGGAGTCTTTTTCTTTAAACAGTATCAAGCCTAAGAATTCTTTCTGAAAGAAGATCAAGAAGATCATGCCTCAGAAGAATTATGAAGAAGCTTGGAGTTGAATAAATCTGTTTGGAGAAAAATGTTCTAAGTCAAGATCTCTACAAGTCACAGATTTAGTGTTATAGAGAAGTCATTCGAGAACTTCAGAATGACTTATAGAGAACTCAGGAAAGCTACTAGAGAACTCAGAGGATATCAATAAGTCAAATTGAAGACATGAAGATTGGAGATATCGACAAGTCATTTCTTCACTCGAGAACTCAGAGTTATCAACAAGTCAAAAATCACTAGAGAACTCTGAGTTTTTGACAAGTCAAATTTTACCAGAGAACTAAAAGATATCGACAAGTCTAAATTCACTAGAGAACTCTGAGTTATCGACAAGTCAAATTTGACTAGAGAACTCTGAGTTATCGATCAGTCAACAAGTCACTAGAGAACTCAGAGATATCGATAAGCCAAAGTGAAGACATG
Organism: Apium graveolens; assembly: GCF_009905375.1. Classification (NCBI taxonomy): domain Eukaryota; kingdom Viridiplantae; phylum Streptophyta; class Magnoliopsida; order Apiales; family Apiaceae; genus Apium; species Apium graveolens. Next base: position 84,217,830 of record NC_133652.1, read on the forward strand.
AAGTAAAGAGATCTCGACAAGCTAAATTCTCTTATAGAGAACTCATAGACCTCTACAAGTCAAATCACCTATGGAGTATTAGAAATCTCGATAAACCATTATACTTATCGAGATGTCAAGTTCCCTATATGCCTAACTGGAGATCTCGAGGTAAAATCTCAAAGTACAAATTACAGACCAGTTCAATATCAAAGATTAACAATAAAAAAACAATCCAACCAGTTGGATTGACAAGTCTACAAAAAGCATCTTGAAGAGTGTGCAAGATCAGGGATAAAGATTAACAGACAAAGGAAGATCAATGTTAACATAATATACAAAGATATGCTAAGACAGAAATGGAAGATATACTTTTCCTTAAATGGAATGATTAGTGACAGTTTACTAAAGCGAATAGCATATCTTATTGTATAATATGTAAACCAGTCTTTAACTATCATATTGTTAGGGCTAAAACACGCGCTAATATTCACGCAAGTATACGCGATCGTAAGTAATATAGAATTAATTCTAGTTCATTCCCACATGGACTTGTTTAGGTTAATTTCAATCAATGTATTTATGCAACACTAATATGGTTATTATCTAATGCTAAGACGAATAACAATTTGAGGTTGTTTATACTAATATTAACTTAGAATTATACTAAAGAACACAAACTAGGAGATTAAAGAGATTTGAATACTATATGACACAAACATGGGATTCTAACTTCATTAAATACTTCATTCAATAGCCTTTCCATTCTTAACCTTAGCATGTAATGGTGATGACACTAATCAGATAACACAAAACTGATAAACACCAACTTTTGTTGCACGAATGCCATACTACCAGAAATCCACAAAACAGATAAAAGCTGAATAGACACCAATTATATTGAGACCCTATATGTCTATAGAATTTGACAACATAACAGTTTAATGCACAAGTTATCTATCGTGATTATATAGGGCAAGTAAGATGGTTAAAATTACCTACGAATCATGCATATCAAATACATGAACCTATGCTAGCATGGCAAGTTCTAAACCCTTAAATTCACGTTCGATTCATTAAAGATTAACACACAATCTTATAAGCTCGAGACGTTCACAAGACGAATAAGCACAACCAATACTAGGTTATCATAAAATCACCACACACTAAGGCATCGAAACGAATTAACTAAAGAAATCCATAATTAAATCCGTTGAAACCCCATGATAACGATTAGCCCATAATCAGACTCATCATCAATATGGGTTCCGATGAAAGCATGGTATAATAAACGTAGTCTTTATACTTAATAAAACCAAGTACAAAACAAGAGTATAGGTTCACGAATAAGAAAACTAGCATCCAAAGTTACAACTTAAAACAAATAATCACAAGAATAAACAAGATCTTCTTCGCCTTGGTTGAATTGTGCTCTACGGTCTTCTTACGCCTTATCATTAAGCTCTGGTACGTCTCTCTTTGAAAAACGAGCTTACATTATGTATATATAGCAGCCCATGCCGAGTAGAAGTCCAAGGGTTCAAAATTCCAGAAGAAATATGATTTTACTTTCTCGACCTGGCGCAGGCGCGCGCTTGACCAGCGCGGGCGCGCTGGCATTCTGCCATCCTGGCACGCCCGCACCGTCTCTCTGGAGAAATTTTTGACTTCTTTCTTTTCATGCTGATTTGAGATGGTCTTTTCACGAGTTTTTATTCTAGACACCATCCTAACACCAAATTAGCATCCAAACAATGCCAATTCACCTGTATTCATGATAAATGCCTGAAATGCAAAAATAATACAAAAACACGTTAAAAATACTAACAACTTGAGTACAAAACATCAATCCAAAGCTTTACGGAGTGTTATAAAGTGTCATAAATGTAACTCAACATACCCCCAAACTTGAACCGATGCTTGTCCTTATGCATAAACAGACTCAAAGAACAAGAAATAAAAATGCATGAATGCAACTATATGAATGAAACGATCCCCATAGAATAAGTAAACCAATCAACAAGCAACATCTCAACAAATGCAGTTATTCGCACAAAGATCAATCAAACCCCATAAATCAACTTATAAGCTAGAAACATGTGTGTGTGCAAATGCTTACAGATATACTATCGCAACTAGATCAATAATCATGACTCACTAATTATCAAAACAATCGCAAGGTTATAAATAGAATAAAAGCTAGACTCAAAATAACTTATAACACTTCTATTCTTATATCGGAGTTACATGGATTCACACTTTTATTCTAAACACAAAAAACAACACAAATATGCTTATTTGACCGTGCAATGAGTGAGGTCCACAAAAGACTTATACAATAATACCCATGTAGCGAGCGTTAGGTTAGTGGATCCCATACTATAAAAAGTCTTAGGTGACTAGGCACAAATCCCCTAAGAACTTAATAACTCGAGTATTAAAGAACCCACTCGTGATCAATTATGCATAAACTCATATTTTTTTTATTATTTTTTTTCTTTTTTTCTCTCTTTTTTTCATAAATTTCTGAACGAGTGTGTTTCGCTCCATCTCGTTCAACCCTAGACTGCTCATATAAAATGAGTCGGCTACTAGCCATTTGACACTTAGCCACAACAACTAGCAATGAAATCCAATTTTCTCCAATTTTTAAATATCCATGTTATTTTATCAGTAAGAGAATATCCTAAATTCTAAATATAAACAAGCGATTAAACTTCGACAAACAAATAAACCATGGCCATGATCTAGCCCTCAAGCAACCTATAAGACTTAGTGAAATACAATTGTCTCTAGCATGCAAATCAACTCGATAAGACTTAACATCACTAAACACAACATCACTACACTAACATCAATATCACAAATCAATCGGAAGAATCATCTAAGGGATCATGTTATTATGCAAATGCATAAAACTATATGAACAAACTATTATAAAAATTACAAAAAATAAAAAAAAACTACTAAATGGCGATTATGCAATTATATGAACTAAACTAGCATGAATATGCAACTACATGCGACTTACACAAAACACACAAATCCTTAACTACTACCCCAAACTTAAAATATTCACTGTTCTCAGTGAAGGTAATAGCAAGGAATCAGGCATAACTAATCAGAAACAGGGTCATCACCCTCAAGGGGTGGAGTGTCAGGAGTGTCTAGAGGTGGATACACTGAGTCCTCACCGAATACTGACCACTAAATGTCAACTCATGTGGCTCTGAAAGCAGTTCACAACGCCTGGGTGAGGTCATGTGTAACGTCCGGGAAATATTGTGTAATTATTTTTATCAATAAATATTATTATGTGAATTTTGGTGAATTATTTGATGATTGATATTAATATTTGGGTGTTGATATCTGATAAAATTAGGATATTTTAATTTTTAATTATCCATAATTATATATAGATAATTTTGGTATTTTCTTGTAATTTTTGGATTATTATGTGATTTTATAAGAATTTATTGAATTAATAATGATTATTTTTACATAATTATAAAATTACTCTTTAGAATCAGAAATCGTCCCACTTCAACCGTTTTTGCGTTTTTACAACCCGAAACTCTTCCAAAAACTCCTTCCTAAACTAATCTGATAATTCTGAGCACTTTTCGTGTTTTGTCTTTTTCGATCTGGGATACGGTTTGACCCGTACGAGTCCCGTCGTAAAATTTTCGATACGTTAATCATTTTATAGATCGATAAAAATCCGTATTCTCAAAAGGCGAGATATTATTACCTTATTTTCGTATAAAGTGTTTATATGAAGCTCTGTTTTGATAATTATCCAAATCTGGTATTAAAATCGTATCATTTTTTTGGTTACTTAGCGGCTAAGTAATCTATTTTCAGATCCGATATGTAAATGTAATTATTGAATTATTAAATAAATAAAATATGTGATGGTTCTGTCAGCTATGTGTTGCTGTATTATTAATTGTGTATGATTTGTTGGGAATGAAGATTATTGTGTAATTAATTATTGAGTGGTATGGATTTATTTTGCTTTTAAAGTAATTTTATTGAATATTTATTCTCATAAATACAAAAATTGTTTCTCAAATTATTTTTGTTACTTTATAATTTTAGTTATTATTTTTTGGGGTTTATAAAATTTAGAAATCAATATTTTATTAATTATTTAACCTAAAATGATTTTCAGATTGCATTTAAGTGTCAATTCAATATTAAATTCCAGAATTTTTCAAAAATTATGAAATTCATATTTTAATTAAATTTGGAGTATTTCACGAATATTAAAATTATTTCAGGAACTTTCTGGTTTATATTTTACCCGCATGTCTGTTCATTAATGTGCAAAATACGGGACAGTTGCATGGTCCAAAATTGATTTACAATGTTTTTTTAAAAAAAAATTGAATATTATTAGTTTTAACTATTTTGGTAATATGTAGATTTAATTGGAATTTTGTCAATTTATTTTGTCCGCAAAAAGTATCGTTTAAATTCGAGTGCGATGTCAGATTTAGATAAGAAACGAAATAATCGGGATAAATCCAATCAATTTTATTCCCTGTCTTTTCCTTTCTACAGATGGTCTCAACCATCTCCCTCTCTCTCATCTCACCGACTCTTCTCTCTCTCTTCGGCCTCTCCCTCTCTCGCTCTCTGCTGTCTCTCCCTCCCTCCTCTCTCGATTTTCTCTTCCTCTCCCCGTTCTCTTCTTCCCCCACTTCTCCTTTCTTTTCCGGTTTCTTTTCTTCCGGTATTTCCGGCTGCTTACTTCGTTTTAACTCCTATTTTCTTCCCCTGTGTCCAACGACAACTGCCGCCCCTTGTCTCCTGTTACCGCCGTTTTTTTCCAGCGAGTCACTGCCGTGATTAATATATATACGTATGTATATGTTATGAGCATGATGTTACTGTGTTTTTCTTTCTCTGTTGTCGCCGCCCTCCCGGTGTTTTCCGGCGAGTGGTGGCGCGTGCAGTGCGCGTGGTTGTCCGACTTGAATTCTTTTAATTATTTATTTAATTTTCTGCAGGAAAATTAATTGAGGAATCATTGTGAAATAAATTATTTCATGCAGGAAATTTAATTTAATCGGTAAAATTCGTGTTGGACGCCCGTTATAAACGGGAACCTGCGACTTTTTCCGCCGTCAGCGATGAATTCCAATGAGATGACGGTGGACGATTATGATTAATTCTGAGTCCTAAACTATAAATAAATAAAATTAGTCTATAAAATAAATTTCGAAATGAATAATAATTAATAATTGAAATTGTATTGGTGGTTGGGATTGATGAATTGGATTGTGGATTGGATTGTATTGCGATTGTTGTTTTGTTCTGACGTCGATTGGATTTCAACGGGTTAGTCCGATAAATAAAGGAAACGCTGCCCGATTTTTGGGAAATTAATTCTGAAAATACGAGGACGTAGCCTATAGTTATCGGAGACGTTGAACAATAATATATAATTATATTATACGAAACCTAATTACGTGACGTGACCAAATATTTTGTGAATAATCGATTACCCTGTTTTTCAAGGTGACGAATATACGTACTTTCCGAAAATAAATACCGAACCAAATTTTAAAGATGTGAACCATAATGGCTATGTGTATTTCAATAATACCTATAAATACGAGACGAGATATGAAACCGTATGGGTAGAAGTGATAGCGATATTATGTTAAGCTTAAGCGATATTCTGAATTAGGGTATTTCAACCTTGTAGGTCCTAGTCGGAAGACCCGAGGATTGACATCGGACTAAGAATGATCTAGTGATTAGTCATCGAGCTCAGCGAGGTTCCAATCAAAGTACTTGAGTGTTGAGATCATAGCCATAATAGGGTAGTGGTTTGACGATAAAGACAAACGTTCAAGGCAATCCAAAAGTCAACAGATAATAGTGATTAAAGCTTATCATGGCAAGTATTCCTTACTTTTCTTGTAACATACTGCAAATACTTCATTCCTATTCTAAGTTCAGAATAGTTAACTGTTTAATATTTCGCTGGAATTACTCTTAATTATGCTAGTCCCTTTCTTTTTTTTTTCTAAATTGCTAGTCCCTTTCATTATTGTTCCTATATTATCGATTGCTCTCTTGAGCAAATACTCATTCTTTTAGGTTATTTGCGAACCCTGAATTGGGATATTTTGAAATTAAAATGATTTGACATCAAAATACTCTATGGGCTGGATGGTTACTGTGAGGGCCAGTAATGAGCTGGACGCTATGGGTCGGGGATTGACCGAACCCTTGGGCGATAGTGCCTGGGTACCCGAATGGATCTATACAGATGGGTATAGATCTACACTATATCCTAACTGATCAGTAGGGTATGAGTGTGAACTAGTGTCCAGTCTAATTTATTATTGATCGTCATTAACATCATTCACTTTCAAAAAGTTTTATGATTCCAAAAACGGACAAAACCCTGATTCTGGAGAAGAATCTGGGAACCGCTTGTCACTTTTGGATTTATAATTAAAGGCTGGTAACAACCAATGTCTATTTTCTCAACTCCCTCAAATAAATAAATTTTTTAAAATTGTTTAAAGATTTTGTCCGACAATTTTTCTTTGATATTAATGCTTGAAACTCAATTATATACTTGCTGGGCATTTTTGGCTCACTCTTGCTTTGTAAATTCTTATTTCTTTCAAAAACAGATAAGGATAAAAGTGAATAGTTTTTGATAGACAGCAGAAGTCAGAGAGATCTCCGCTGCGAGAGGACGAAGATGTTAGGAAAATAAGACAAGGGCATCAGTACAAAGGTATTTAAACTTGTATTCTAGTTGTTGTGAGTTGTAGAAGGTTAGATTCTTGTTCAATTCCATAACCTGTAAAAGATCCGAAACTAAGGGGTCATTGTATATTATTTGATATTATGTAAAGATTGTTTAGTGACACCAAATCTTGACCCCGAATTTGGGTCGTTACAAGTTGGCATCAGAGTAACAAGTTATTGGTCTCTGAAATAAGAATAGGTGAGAGTAAGATAGGAATGATAGGTCGTATAAGATAGGAAAGATCTAGGCATGCTCATGTTAAGTTGAGTTGAGTGCGAATTAGGGTTAGCAGATCCGATATGGGATTAGTAAGATATGATTGTTGAGAAAAGTGTAAGGTGAATATAGCAACACTATAGATATATTGAATTCTCAGATCCTATGGTAATGAGGAGTCGACAGCTCGACGGAGATTGGGTATGTTACCCTACTTTTCAGGTGGTTTGTTAGGTCACACACACTGTAGAAGGGGGGTTGAATACAGTGTATAGCACAATCAAATCGAATTCAAAGAACACAAGTAACAGAAAACAAACTTTATTAAACTCTGTTACAATGTAGAACTGTCCTCTCTCAGTGATGAGCAAAATATTACGAGAGCTGCTAGGGTTACAATGAATATTATTCTCGATAATGATAACACTTATAGTGTAAACCCTATGTCTGTGTTTATATACTACACAGTTACAAGATAATCGCTAATTGATATGGAATATTATTCTGCTTCCTAAAATATATCAATCACATATCTTTTTTTCTAAGTATTCTATTCTTCATAGAATTCCTTCTTCATGCATATCTCTTCTTGCGTTTGTCTTGATCTTCTTTCCTTTCAATCAGCCGCCTTCCTTATCTGAAAGTTTCCTTAAGTCCTGATATATATCCTGATAAATATCTTCTGAACCTTAAGTTCTGATAGCTTAAGTTCTGACTTCAGTATAAGTGCTGATTTCCAGTTAAGTACTGATTTGTCCTGTTTAAGTAAGATCTGAAAACTAAACACAAATCATATTAGACATGACATTATCAAATATATCTAACAATCTCCCCCAACTTGTAAATTAACATAATATACAAGTTTAATAGATATTTGATGATGTCAAAAACATTAAGTACAAATGCATGAGAATTTGACTAGATAACTACAACTTAGAGTCCTTAAAGCTTTATCAACTTTAACTTCTGATAACAACTTTAACCTATATACACACCAGAATTTGAGTAGTTGTAGATCTTGACTTGGCTTCACTTTCTGATCTCTTCAATATCAGGAGTTGTTCTGAGATAGTTCTATAACAAACATCTCTCAGCATATCTGAGTTCATCAATCATCCTCCTTTTAGCATCTTTAATCTCTACAGTATTTTCACCAGTTTGGAAGATAGCATATCTGAGATCATTAATTTTTGCTTTTCTCAACTCCTGATCTAGTCTGATGATATAGGCTTTGTCAGACTCTAGATTAAATTCAAGTCCCTTAATACCAAGATATGTTCTGATCTTTGCAGTATTAGGCTTCATATCAACAATATCACCCTTGTGATCTCTGTACTTGCGACACTATGTGCTATCAGACTTCACAGAATAAAGCTTCTTCTGTCTCTGAATTTGAGTCTTCAAATAATTATCAGCACTTTCTGTTAATATGCCTTCACTTGAAGTAAGAATAAAACATGTTCTAGTTCCTCAAAATACTTCAGTGGTATAGCATTTTCCCTTATATGGTAAACCCTTCCATCTGTCATGAAATATAACAAGATGTGTTCTTCCAAGAAGGCATGGTAAACCATTTGTACAGATTCAAGCTGATTCAATCTTTTAGGAGTTGCTCCAACACCAGGTTCACTTAAGGAAGTTGGATCATTGGTTGTGTTTTGCACTCTTCTTTCATCAGCACTACCCAATCCAGATTTATCTCTTGCTTCTTTTCCAATAACCAATCTTGCTTCAAAACCACTTGCTGCAGTCTTTAAAGGTTGAGTCTGTTTGGCTTTAGTGAATCCTGGTAGGAGTAACTTTGAGGATTTAACATGAGCAATGTCAGAGATTTCCTTTGACTTATCTTCAGATATCAAGCCAACTTGAGCTATGTCAGAGGTTGCTTGCTTCATAGTTATATCAGAACTAACTATATCTTGACTCTAAACAACTTGAGCCATGTCAGAGGTTGTCTTAGAAATCTTCCTTGAAGTCAGAGTAAGATTAGCATCTTCATCAGATATTTCTTCATCCATAGGAGGCACATAAACCTTTACAGGTTCTCCAACTTTTTCTTTGCCCTTGGACCTTGGATCTATCTGCAATTGTGATTTGGCCTTGGTTGCCACATGATTTGTCCTTTCTTTTATCACAATGCCTTTAGCCGTAGGAAGTTTCTTTTCAACAATAGAAGCTTCAGATTTGGAGATGACTTTTTCTAACTTAAGTCTAGCTTCTTCTTCCTTTAGACTCTCAAAGTCCATTCTTGGATTTTCTTTCAGAAATAACTGTCTTGAAATTTCTTTATCAAGTTCCAAAAGTTCATCAGAACTTATCCTTTTACCAGTATTAGAAGTTATTCTTCTCCCAGTATCAGAACTTATTCTTTGACTTGTAGTTCCAGTTCTACTTGATGAGAGACCTCCACCTTGACCATGACCTCCACCCATTCCAGAGTTTTCCGGGTCATTACCATCATCCTATTTCTTCAGTGTCTTAACAGGTTTGCTTTTGGACTTAATTACCGTCTCCCCCTTTTTGGCATCAGCAGGTAAAAGAAGAGAGACAAGCAATTTCACTGAGGATTGGATCTCATTGAGTTGATCCTGCTGAGAAGCTTGATTTTTCAAAATTTCATCAATCTGAGATTGTTGCTTCTCTTGGGTTTTCTGAATGTTGGTAATTTTGTCAAAGGAAGGTTGGTAAAACCTTTTCTTGTCCAGCTTGAAAACTGTATCTTGCTGATTCAAGGATTCTTGAATCTTGTCCACCTTGGCCTGAGTTACAGATTGTTGACCTTGAAGGTGCATGTCCAGAAGGACCAACTGCATCAGCATCTGCATTTGTAGCAGCATTACCAGTATCATCAACATTTGCAGCATCAGAACTTATAGAGTCAACATCTTCAGCATCCTCTGATAAAAGAATAGTATGAGAGGCTATGAAGGCTTCAACATCATCCTATAAGTGTTGATCTCCAACTAAGTTCGGATCAACAGCCATATTCTGATGCCCACCTAAAATCTGATCTTCAGTATCTAGATGCAGAGAAGGTGTTGTAGGCAATTCTGGATTAAAATCAGCATCAGGAATTGGTGTTGTTGGTGGAGTGACTTGATTTGGTGGAGCTTCTAGATACAAAACCTGAGGCACTTCCAAGTTATGTATGTCAATTTCATCACTTGGCCCCTGGGTATCAGCATGAACTGGAGATTGATGAGTTGCATGAAGGTCTGGATCAACACTAGGAGAATTGTGAGCTTCAACAGGGTCTTGTGAGATCAGAGATTCCTGACCCCCTTCCTTAGCTGCTGCTTCCATTCCTTTACCAGAATCTTCAGGCCTTTTTGCCTATGATTTGAATCTTTTAGATTTTAGGAGACTTTAGGAGCTGTATCATCAGAACTACGCTTTCTAAGCCTTTTTAGGGGCCTATAACTCCCAATATCAACATCCTCCTGAGAAGAGATCTTCTCAGCTTCTAAAACAACAGGTTCTGATACAGGAACCTGTTCCTCAGCATCTGATTCATCTCACAGAATGAATCTCCTTCTCTTCTGTTGTGTCTGAGGTACTTTCTTAGTCCTCTTAGGTTAGGAAGATGAAGGCTGCACTGAAAGATCTGAAGGTTGAGGTTGAGAAGTTTGAGGTGGTTGAGTAGAGGTGGTAGGTGCTGATGGATGCGATTTAGATGGTTGGACATCAGGATATAGTGCGGTGTATTTAACGGGATCATAGGTTATTAAGGCTTGTTTGACAGATAAAGGAATTAAGAGGGGTCTTAACACAACCTTCTTATTATCAGTAGATAATAAGTCAGTAAAAGCTCTTTTAGCTATTCTGAATGATGAAATTAATTCACTAGAATTTCGGGGCTTATTATCACAATAGAAACTATAGATAAGCTGACAGAATCTAGAAAAATAAACAGTAGATCTATCTTCATTCATTCTGTCCCCAATAAAACCTAAGACATCACTTGCATAGTCAAAAGAAGTTTGATTTATGAGAGCATACCCGATTTGTTGGCTGAATATGGGAATTGCATCAAAATTGGAACATTTATTTGCAAAAGCCTGGGTTATGCAATCAAAGAAGAAACTCCCTTCCCTCCTTATGAAAGATCTTAATAACCTATGAAAGTAAATAAAAGATTGTACAATCTTTTCTCTCTTTTACTTATACACGGTAAAAAAAATAACCGTTGAGACACCTGTCAGACATGCAGCTGTAAAAGATAATTAATGGGCACGGGTATTCAGTAATCATTACTTATCACATGTAATTTTTCAAGGAAAAACCGTTCCACTTATCAAGTAATCCCATCAATCAAGGACGTTCAGTTTTATTTTAAATTTTAAAACTGTTCCCACTTAATAAATTATTATTACTACTTCACCAATATTCTATAAAAATATAACCAGGGAGATAATGACCAAAAATAAACCAAGTAACCAAATACTGTCACGTCAGAATCAGAACTTGATTTGTATCAGAGCGAAAAAGGTCATCAGAATATGGTTAATATTAGGATTTAAAATGTTATCAGAATATGAAACGACTCAGAGACAAAATCTTGCACAAAGATAAAATTTCATTAATATATTAAGCAAATACATTTCATGAAACTTAGATCATGCTTAAAATTACAAGATTGTCCTAAGCTACAAATCCTAACATCAACAGCTTTAGTCCTAAGCTCAGAAGCCAGAAAAAGCTGACGGTGAAGAGAAACAGATAGATAATAATTATTTCTTCTTCCTACTCTCAACAAAGAGAACAACAAGACGAATGATTTACTCCTGCTGTCGGAGAGCTTCTCTCCTTTCCTCTTCCAGGCGCTCAAGATGGCGATGATAGTCCATGTAGAAGAATAAGAGGTCTGTGAGAACCTCTTGGGGAACTGAGTCCCAGATTTCATCAGGAATGGCAGTGACATGCCACTCCTGCTGCCATTCAGTACACCTCAACTCGATAGTGAAAGTGTCATAGTTCAGAACTAAGTTGAAACGAACCATATTTTTGATGAGTAAAAAAATGAGTTTGAGAGAAAATGAGAGATGTGTTGGCTGGAATGAGGTGTTGGTTTATATAACTAATAGAATACCAAGAGACGCAAGGAAAATTGAATGGTTACAGGTAGAAATAATTTTACCTCGTCTCCCTAGACTAATGAGTAATTATGACAGCCATTGGAAGCTTAAACAGGAGTTAATGAGCTTACTGAACCAGTAAATAAATCACCATCCATTTACGAGTACCACTAACCCAAATTATATTGACTGTTAATATCTCACCCAAACATATTCTAATTTAAAATAAGACTGTTTCAGATTTTAACCACAAATAAGTCAAGTAAAGAATCAGAATTTAATATCAGAACTTAGACTTATATCAGAACTTAACAGTCATCAGAACATGATTCCTTAACTCGAAAAGTGAATGCCTATTTCTGTAATTCTTCACACAAATTCTGATTTCGTTTCTGCAGAACTTAATCATCAGAACTTCCATCATTACTTATCCTTAGAATTTATACAACTGACACTTAAACGTTCATCTAAAACAATATTTTTCACCACAGTAATTTTCATCATTCATATGGAGTGTATGTGTGTGCAGTAAGCTAAATATCAGATAAAGATTAAAGTCTGATTCACTTCAGTACATCTTAGAAATAAGGCATAACTAAGAACTTTGCTCAAAATCTGTCATGATTCTGAAGTCTACTTTAGAATGAGTTCATGCATGAATCTACCTCAACTGTTTTGTGCTCATTTTATGCATCTTTTGAAATTCCATTTTACAGTGGCTTCTCAGTGTAAGTGAGTCACAACTGCTTATCAGAATTTATGCCATTATCAGAGTATTTCTCCAGTAATCATAGAGTGTGAAAAGTCACCAAAAAAATATTTATTGTGCTTTTCTGACACATATTACTTAATACCAGCAATGCACTTGGGTCGTCCCTTCCACATTTTTACTCTAGATCTCAAAGGAGTACCTGATTTTTATTCCCTTTTCTTTTTCTTTTTCTTTTGATAAGTGAGGTTTATCAGCACTTAGTACATCCATCAGTTTTACTAACATCAGAACTTAACAGATAAGAAGAACTATTCCATTTTGTGACTTAGTAATAAGATACACAAAGTAAACTTCAACTAAGCTCAATATCAGAATTTGCTTGTGTTAAAAGATTTCCACATAAACAATTACTTCAAATATGGGATCTTTAGTATATTAAAGACTACTAGGTCAGCATCTAGATTAGTTATCCTCATTGGATTGAATAGTCACAGAAACATTCATATCACTATCAGAGTTTAGAAATTCACATCAGACAACAATCGGTACTTAAGCAATTTTCAATTAAGCACAGAATATACAAAGATAGTAATATCTGTAAATACTGATCATAAAATCTGATGAAACATAACATAAACTAAGCAGACTTAGAGAAAGAACCTGAAACCATTCTAAGTTCATTTACCAATCTTGTAAAAGTAGCTTCACACAGTGGTTTTGTGAAGATATCTGCTAGTTGTTGATCTGTTGGAACAAAGTGCAATTCCACTGTACCTTCATCCACATGTTCCCTTATGAAGTGGTACCTTATGCTGATGTTTTTTGTCATTGAGTGTTGAACTGGATTACCTGTCATAGCAATAGCACTTTGATTATCACAGTAAATAGGGATTTTAAAATATGTCAACCCATAATCCAATAATTGATTCTTAATCCAAAGAATCTGTGCACAATAGCTTCCTGCAGCAATGTACTTTGCTTCTGCAGTTGATGTGGAAATTGACTTTTGTTTCTTGCTAAACCAAGAAACCAATCTGCCTCCAAGAAATTGGCAGCTTCCACTTGTGCTTTTCTTAGTCAATTTTGCATCCTGCAAAATCTGCATCTGAGTAACCTATTAGTTTAAAGTCTGATTCTCTAGGATACCACAATCCCAGATCAGATGTTCCCTTAAGATACTTGAAAATTCTTTTCACAGCTGTTAAGTGAGGTTCTCTTGGATCTGCTTGAAATCTTGCATAAAGACAGGTAGCATACATGATATCAGGTCTACTAGCAGTTAGATAGAGTAGTGAGCCAATCATACCTCTGTAATCAGTAATATCTACTGATATACCAGTATCCTTATCCAATTTTGTTACAGTGGCCATGAGAGTGGATGCACTTGAACAATCTTGCATTCCAAATTTCTTCAGCAAATTTCTGGTGTACTTGGATTGACAAATGAAAGTGCCTTCTTCATTTCGCTTGACTTGAAGGCCCAGAAAATAGCTAAGTTCCCCCATCATACTCATTTGATATCTTGACTGCATCAATTTGGCAAACTTCTTGCAAATTCTGTCATTTGTAGAACCAAAAATGATATCATCAACATATATCTGCACCAAAAGTAAGTCCTTTCCATGGTTGAGATATAATAAGGTTTTGTCAATAGTTCCTCTGTTAAATCCACTTTCCAGAAGAAACTGAGCTAAAGTCTCATACCATGTTCTTGGAGCTTGCTTAAGGCCATAAAGTGCTTTATCAAGGCTGTAGACATGATTTGGAAATTTGGAATCTATAAAGCCTAGAGGTTGTTCAATATATAATTCCTCTTCCAATTCTCCATTGAGAAAATCACTTTTCACATCCATTTGAAAGACTGTAAACTTTTTGTGAGCAGCATAAGCCAAAAATATCCTTATGGCTTCCAATCTAGCAATTGGTGCAAATGTTTCATCATAATAAATTCCCTCCTGTTGAGAATATCCTTTTGCAACCAGCCTTGCTTTGTTCCTTATAATTATGCCATCATTATCAGTTTTGTTTCTGAACACCCACTTTGTACCAACAACAGATCTGTTCTTTGGTCTTGGCACTAGGGTCCAGACTTTATTTCTTTCAAATTCATTTAACTCTTCCTGCATTGCTTGCACCCAATCAGCATCTTGAAGAGCTTCTTCCACTTTCTTTGGTTCAGTCTGAGAAAGAAAAGAATTATATAAACATTCATTTGAAGTAGCTGTTCTAGTTCTAACACCTGCATCAGGATTTCCAATTATTAAATCAGGTGTATGTGATTTAGTCCACTTCCTTGCAGATGGAAGGTTTTCTCTAGAACTGGATACTTCCCCATGATCCATGCTATCTTCATCAACATTTTCTGATGCTCCCCCTGAAATTATGCTCTCTGAGTTGGATCCTTCAGAAATTGAGTTTCCAGAATTATCAGAACTTGGCTCATCATAACTTGATGAATCAGAACTTGAAGAGCCAGTTGTAGGTTCTGATGCTTCTTGAGATGTGATTTTATCTTCAGTATGCTCCCCCTGCATAGGTGCATCTTCCTTTGACGTAATCACCACAGTTTCAATAACATCAGAGTTTAATCCATCAGAGTTTGCAGTATCAGGATTTAGACTGTCAGGATTTTCAGTATCAGAATTTAAGTCTTCATTTTCAAATCTCAGCTGATCATGATCATTGAAATCTTCAAGTCCGGTAATCTTCTTATCATCAAAGGAGACATTGACAGATTCCATGACAACCCTTGTTCTTAAGTTGTAGACTCTGAAGGCTTTTGTGGAAAGTGGATATCCAATAAAAATTCCTTCATCAGCTTTTAAATCAAATTTGGACAGCTGTTCAGGATGAGTCTTAAGAACAAAACACTTACATCCAAATACATGAAAATACTTCAAATTTGGCTTCTTTTTCTTCACCATCTCATATGGTGTCTTTCCATGCTTGTTAATGAGTGTAGCATTCTGAGTAAAACAAGCAGTCTGCATATCTTCAGCCCAAAAATAGGTTGGTAGCTTTGCTTCATCAAGCATTATTCGTGCAGCTTCAATAAGAGTTCTATTCTTTCTTTCAACAACTCCATTTTGATGTGGAGTTCCAGGAGCAGAAAATTCATGCTTGATTCCATGGTCTTTGCAGAACTGTTCCATGATCAAATTCTTAAACTCAGTGCCATTATCACTTCTTATGATCTTCACTGAATCTTTGACCAATTTATCCAGTTGCTTGACATGATCAATCAAGATAGATGCAGTTTCACTTTTTGTGTGCAAGAAATACACCCATGTATATTTGGTGAACTCATCCACTATGACCATAGCATATTTCTTCTTTGCAATAGACATGACATTCACTGGACCAAATAAATCAACATTTAGTAGGTGATAAGGCTCAAGAATTGATGACTCAGTCTTGCTCTTGAATGAATATTTTCTTTATTTTGCCTTCTGACATGAATCACAAAGGCCATCTGGAGCAAATACTGATTTTGGCAGTCCTCTCACAAGATCTTTCTTAACTAGTTCATTTATATTGTTGAAATTTAAATGAGAGAGTTTCTTGTGCCAATTCCAGCTTTCTTCAATTGATGCTCTACTTAACAGACAGATTGCAAAACCATCAGTACTTGTTGAAAGCTTGGCTTCATAAATGTTACCATGCCTGTATCCTTTCAGAACAACTTTGCATGTCGATTTGCTTACAACTTCACAGTATTCTTCAAAGAAATCCACATGATAACCTCTGTCACAGATTTGACTAACACTCAGCAGATTGTATTTAAGTCCTGAGACCAGAGCTACTTTCTCTATGATGACATTCCCATATATTGCCATATCCCAGTGTTTTTCCAATGTTGCCATCTCCATAAGAAACACTTGGGCCAGCTTTCTCTACAAAGTCTGAGAGCAGGGCTTTATTTCCAGTCATATGTCCTGAGCATCCACACTCCAAAACTAAGATGTTTTTCCTGTTGCCCTGCAATCACAAAGACCACTAATGATTAGTTTTAAGGACCCAGACTAGCTTGGATCCTTTTGCTTTATTAAGTTTGTTAACATTTGCAGCGGATTTAGCATCAGAGTTTATGTTAACATTTTTCTTATCAGAATTTACACTATCAGACTTTGTATGAGAACTTACACTAGAAGGAACAATGCTAACTTTCTTTAAAGAAGGTTTTATTTGATAATAATCATAGTACAAACTATGATATTCCTTACAAGTATAAATGGAATGCCATAAATTACCACAATGAAAACAAGGATTTTGTGGCCTATATCTAACATACTGACTCTTAACTCCTGACTTTGAAGGTAAGGAGTTTATGTTCTTATACTTCCTGCAAAAAGAAGCCAGATGGTTAGAACTTCCACAGTTATGACATATTTTTCTAGGAGCATTAGGAACAGGCTTATAATTATTGCTTTTATTCACACCTTCCTTTCCATTCCTATTTTTCCTAGGTGACTTTACCTTGTTTACATTCTTAACATCTTTCAGCTTATGCTTAAGCTGCTTCTTTGTCATTAAGCCTACGTTAACTTCAGTTGGCTTTTCCTGTTTTAGTTTGTCAGAAGTTAATTCCTCTTTAACTTCTGATTTCTCAGTTTCAGACTCTACAGCTATAAACTTAACAGGTTTTACCTTTGGCTTTTGTTTAACAACTATAGGCTTAATTTCTACAGGTCCTTTATCATTCTTATCTTCTCCATAATCTAAGCCCTCTTTCCAGTTTCCACTACTTAACAAATTCTGAGTTGTTCTGCCAGAGTTAGTCCAAGTCCTGATAATCTCTCTTTCCTTTTCTAACTCAGTTTTTAGAGATTCATTCATTTTAAGTACTTCATCCCTAACATATAAATCATCATCTCTATCTTTCTGAGTTTGATGGAACATGACTAACTCTTTTTCTAAATAATCATTCCTCTTTTTACAGGCAAGATTTTCAAAAGTTAATCTTTCACATGTTAAAGTTTGATCTCTATAACTAATGAACATGGTTTTAAGATATCTTCTCAACTCATTAATATCATCAGTATGAAAGGCATAAGTAGTTTGAGGTACCTTTAACTCAGCAGCTTCAGAACTGCTATCAGCATTTGCCATCAAGGCATAGTTCACCTCACTTTCAGAATTTGAAGTGTCTGTCCAGCTTTTCTTCTTTGTGACAAGAGCCTTGCCTTTGTCACTCTTCACTTTCTTGCAATCAGGAGATATGTGGCCTTTCTCACCACAGTTGTAGCATTTGACATTTGTGTAATCTCCCCTATCAGACTTCCCTCCTTTGCCTTTAGATTTTCTGAAACTCTTCTTATCAGAACTTGCACCTTTCCTGGAAAATTTCTTTCCCTTCTTGAATTTTCTGTATGCAATCCTTGTGATTCCTTTCACCATAAGAGCACACAGCTTCATCATCTCTTCATCAGCATCCATCTCAGGCAAGCTTTCAGTTTCTGAGTCATCATCACTATCAGAACTTGATGACTCGATATCAGACTTTGTGATGAGCATTTTTCCCTTGCCTTTCCTTGAGGTAGCTGCTTTGGGGGATTCTTCCTCAGCCTTAAGAGCAACTTTCCTTGACTTTCCTCCTTTCCTCTTGCTTCTTTGTTCCATCTCAAGTTCATGAGTTTTGAGCATCCCATAAATTTCATCAAGAGTTGTTTCTTCAAGATTATAGTTGTCTCTTATAATTGTGGCCTTCAAATCCCAACTTTCAGGAAGAGCTAACAGGAATTTAAGGTTTGAATCTTCAAGATCATACTCCTTATCAACTAATGATAAATCATTCAAGAGTTTGACGAATCTGTCATATAAATCAGTCAATGACTCATTAGGCTTTGAGTCAAAGTGTTCATACTCTTGAGTGAGTATAGTCTTCCTGTTCTTCTTAATCGAATCAGTTCCCTGGCATCTTGTCTCCAAGGCATCCCATATCTCCTTTACAGTATTGCAGTTAACTACCCTGTTTGACATTACATTATCAATGGCACTATGCAACAAGTGTCGTACCTTAGCATCCTTAGCAATTGATGCGATATCTTCAGCAGTGTAGTCACTCTTCTCTTTTGGTACAGACTTTGCTGCTTCACCTACAACTGCAACAACGAGTTTGGTTGGCTTGTGAGGTCCTTCATTGATTCTATCAAGATATTCTGGATCTGTAGCTTCCAGAAACATAGTCATCCTCACCTTCCATATGGGATATTCAGATGGTTTCAGTATGGGAACTCTAATAGCCTCATATCGACTATGGATTTAAGTCTTTGGAGGTTCTTCAGTTTTGGTGGGCTTGGTTGGAGTTTCTGCTTCAGACATGATTGTTTTTGGATCTTAAACTGTTTGTGTGTTAACAGATAGGCTCTGATACCACTTGTTAGGTCACACACACTGTAGAAGGGGGGTTGAATACAGTGTATAGCACAATCAAATCGAATTCAAAAAACACAAGTAACAGAAAACAAACTTTATTAAACTCTGTTACAATGAAGAACTGTCCTCTCTCAGTGATGAGCAAAATATCACGAGAGCTGCTAGGGTTACAATGAATATTATTTTAATAACCCCAAAAATTTTGGACTTTTTGTAAACCTTATGAATAGTGATTTTTCTGATTATGCTGAATAAGAAAACTTTTCATGCCACACAATATAGCAGTTCTTTTATTGATATTCTTAGGTCTTATTAGTACTCTATATGGTATATAAGTGTATGTAAAGATCGTCAGAATCCAAATCCGAACACTTTGATTTTTCCCGAAAATCCACCAGATACCGAAAGAATTGAGTATAAGGTAACATAATAAAAAGAATTTAAATTCAAGGATTTTTAGAGAGGATCATAAAAGGAATATAAAATATTGAGAAAGGTTTAGGGGAACCTAAGTAGTAAGATCCCATGTATGATCCCTCAAATGATAAACGAGAACGAAAGTTAAGCGAACCGTATAACAGATAAGGGGTCATTAGCCAAGTAATTAGGGGTTAATCAAAGAGGTTAGTGGATGATGATATCATCACACCAACAAGAAGAAGACAAGTGTAAGAGGATGATATGAGAAAGATGACATATGCATGATGACATAAGCATGACAAATGGAGGGATTGGTTGGTTGATTGTGAGACACAAATTTTTTACCATGGTAACAATCTAATTAACAACAAAAAGAAGTAACCAAGCTAAATACCACACAAATCATTTAATCAAACTAGAAACATTTTTACTTCACTTTTTCTTCCCTTGCTCTCGGCCAAAACCAGAGTAGCAACCTAAAACTACCATATCTCCTTCAATACTCACTCAAATGTTGTGTTCTATAGCTCGTTGGAAAGGTATTGAGATGGCCTACAACTCTTGTTCACAGTTCACGTCCAAATAAGCATGTTAAGATCCTAATTTTTACAGTTCTTTAAATCGGACTTTTAGAAACTTCAAAACCTAACTTTGTGTTCTTGATTTCTTTGGAAAGATCAAGCTTGTAGGAGGTTAGATTAAGGCTCCCTAAGGCTTCCTAGAAACTTAAAACCTACCAAGGAAGGTATCAACTTCAAACCCTAGCTTTGATTTTATGATTTCATTAAGTTTTATTGAAGCATTGTTAGTATTAAGGCTTGATCTTTGATTATAAGTAGTTTTGGTGGATTTGTATTGGTTTTGAATATTAGGTCTTTGATTGGTTGGATAAATTGGTAAAACATGGAGTTGGGGACTGAGTTTATAGTATTATGGTTGAATATTGTTGTATTGGTGGTTGTGAGTGGATTGATGATAATTTAGAGTGTTAATTAAATTGGAAATCGCGTAAACATAAACATCATAATGCCCAATTTTTCTTAACTATTCTGTTATTAACTTTAGGACCCGTGAACTTACTGAAATATTCTAACCTTTGCCATGTTTAGATATTTCATGTTACGAGCTTCGTTTTGATATGCGGTTCGCTTGAATCCGATGTACGGTTTAGGAGAAACGACCGTTTTAAGTAACGGCGTTTTACGAACGAACCATTACCCCTCGCCTTACTTTGAAACCTTGGTTAAGGCCCTTAAATGACTATTTGGAGTATGAAACAATTATGTAAAGTGGACTAGGCAGTTGGTAGGGTATTCGCGAAAGCGTCGCCTTAAAATTCGTAACGGTTAATTTATTAAAAATGGTGGAGCCGAGGGTACTCGAACGACTTATGTGATTTGTTAAGCGTAGAAATGACCATAAGCAAACGTTAGGGTTCAATTGGTTAAAGTCTAGTTTCTTAAGCGACCGTGGTTTAATTATGGCTTATGTTGTTGTTAATAGGTTATCGGACCCACTCTAAGCTTAAGTCTACCCCGGAGCACTCAGGCAAGTTTTCTACCCGTTATACTGTTGTTGTGATGTATATATGCATATGCATTATCTTGTGATAAGTGCATGATTGTTATTAGCAAATCTTGCGATATATTGGAGCATGCTGATATGGTATATATGCATGCCTGTTTCGTAATCTTGATATCTAATTGTTGATTCAAATGCTTATAAGTTGCATAATACCTATGCTAGAGATAAGCAATAGTTGCGTATACCCTTAGTATAGGGGACTCAAAGGTGAACATTTTCTAAACTGGGAGTCGATGTTCCCGAGTATAATATATATATATATTTATATATATAGATAGTGTTTTCAAAACTACTAATCGAATAAGGTTTATTCGATAACTTTATTTTATTTAATGAATATTATTTTGAATATTCATTCGAGGACTTATGTCTTCGCTTATTTTATTAAATGAATATTATTTTGAATATTCATTCGAGGACTTATGACTCCGCTTCTTTTATTAAATAATATTTTTTATTTTATTAAAGAATAAAGTTTCGATAATCAAAATTATTTTCGATTATTCAAATAAAGATCGTACTTTCGTATAAGTATATCTTTGGTTATTTATTATTCATTTCAAGTATGAGTCTTAAAACTTCTACTTCAATTATTTTTATAAGGATTACCCTTATGGGAATATCATTTAAAAAATAATATTCAGATATTTTCTAATATATTGGGACTAATTTATTTTATTAAATCAGCATTACTCCAAACATTCTTAAAAATGTTTTCGAGTCTTCAAAATGATTTTAAAAGTTAGAGCGGATCCTAAAACTCGTTTTCAAATTTAAGATCTTCCTTTCGAAGGGGATTTAAATACTCGCTTAAAAATTGAGGGATTCGGCTCTGTGGTGTATTTGATATTCGCAACGAGGTTGCTGTTTTGATAAATGAATTGATTACTTACCCAACATTCGGGAAGTAAGTCCATCTAATTGAGTCGGCATAAGCGACAGGCCGGGGTACGGTCTATCAAAGTGTAAGTGGCTGGGTGGCAGCCCATCAACGCGTAAGAGGCCGGGTGGCGGTCCAACACAAGGTCCTAATGAGGCCAGGGTGATGACCGGCGGGGAATTCATCCATCTACTAGTAGAAAAGGTTACTTATTGGTATCTTTGTCTGATCAGCAAGATATCAGGTTTATGCCAAGGTTTTCTCCTTTCCAAATTCATTGGATATTGCAACTCTATTTATAATTTTCATAACAGAGGTTTTCAAGGAGTGTATGAAATGTATATATATAGGTGTATATATATATCGGGACTTAATGAAGTATCTCATAACTTCATTATTTATAATGATATTTCAAAGATTGAATCTATCCAAGTCTTTTCTTTTAGTCTCATCTATGTGATGAACTTTTGAAACTGATTATACCTTGAACGGTGGTAGTTCAAGTAGTATTCGGAAAAGATATAAGTATATTGGAGTATCTTGTAACTTCATCTTTTCAACTTATATCTAGTTAATGATTATCTTATGCATGACAAAGATTTTCAGAAAAATGTTTAGACAAGGTTAGATATATGAGATCACCTTGCAACGATATTTTTATACAGTTATAAACTGGAACTCTGTGTATATTATGCATGGAAGAGGACTTCCAAGATTTTGAAAAGTATATATACATATATACTGAATATTTTGTGACTTGGTCGCGGTAAGGTATCAAACTTGGTTCATTTTTACTTGACCAAGACTTTCATGAGTACTATGAGGATGCTCACATATTGTAAATCATTATACATATTATTTTGGTGGGCTTGTTGCTCACCCTTGCTTTCTTCTTTCATCACAAAACATCAGATATACAAGATGAACATGACCAAGCTCCCAATTCGCGAGCGGATAGGAAACGTTCCGCAGTTTCCTATAGGCGTTGATGTCGCTGTAGCTGAGGTAGGAACTACCAATAGGCTAGGCTTTCAACTTTTGATGTACCAGACTTATGTATCTTTATGAATTGTAATAATGGCAAAGAAATGTAAATTTATTCAGAAACCCTTTTAAGGTGTAATGGCATATAATTATGGAATAAAATGACTCGTGTTATTTTTGGATATTCATCTCTGAGACTATAACTTGTGGTGTGTGTGTTTATTGTGGGGTCACAGTACAGAGTAATTGATTGTTTATTAAGATTGGGTGTTATTAAGGGAAATGGAACTCGTGACAACCCGGATCCCTGACCCCGGATTTGGGGGTGTTACAGAAATGGTATCAGAGCTAAGCATTATAAACCTCAGAGATGATGTGACGTTAAGATAATAAGTTCACTAAGATAATAAGAACTTTTGCCAAGTTCATAGTCGGGCTACCTAACGTAGTACTGACAGTTAAAACCCTTATGGGAACCCTTATAAATATCGTGATAAAAGCGTAGTTCATTATCGTATATGGTAGCGGGACTCCGAACCCTGAGGTTGAGGAGCGACAACGCGATGATGTTTTATTACTTATTGAAGATCATATTATGGATCCGATAGAGCGTCCTAACGCGGGATCGAATGATGTTCATATTGAGGATGTAGCGGTTGAGGATGTTGTCCTAGAAGGGATAGTTGCTGAGGAGGATCCCGTGGAGGATCCTGACAAGAATGAATAAATGACCACTGAGGAATTGATGACTATGGTTAGGGCGACTACCAGAGGTAGGATTGGCCGGTTACTACCGGAGGTTCGTTCAAGTTCATAAAGATAGTAGCCCCTTTAATGCGGTTACTCGTAAGACTGAGAAGTTCGAATGGACAGAGAAATACGAGAACAACTTTCAAGAACTGAAGCAAAGATTGGTGACGACCCCTATGTTGGCGTTGCCGGATGGAAAATGAGATTTTGTGATGTGTAGTGATGCTTCCCATAGGGAATTAGGGTGCTTCTTATACAGCACAATAAGGTAATCGCGTACGCGTCAAGACAATTAAGGGAATATAAAATTCGATATCCCCACCCATGAGCTTGGGCTCGTGGCAATAGTTTTTCCCTAAAGATTGGAGGCACTACTTGTATGGAGAGAATTGCAAGATTTACACAAACCATAGGAGCTGTAGTACATTTTTATGTAGAAAGAGCTCAACATACGCCAGAGGAGGCGGTTAGAGCTAATCAAGAATTATGATTGGGAGATTCTTTATCATTCGGGGAAAGCCAATGTGGTAGCTGATGCTTTTAGTAAAAAGGAGAGACTCAAGATGATAATGTCTTTGGGAAAGTTTATAAGAGATTTTGAGAAAATGGAAATAGAAGTGAAGGTAACCGGAGCCGGTACTGAAAAGCTATTTGAGATTGCAATATAGCCTGAATTATTGGAAAAGAACATATTGTGCCAGAAAAAGTGATGAATGAAGGCAGAGAGCCAACAAATAGATAAGAGATTAATACCGAGAAAGATGGTAAGGGAATAATGAGGTATTCCTACAGAATTTGGGTTCCAAATGTTCAAGAGCTTAAAGATGAGATCTTAGATGAAAGCTAGTTTGAGGAATAAGATTTAGAGCAAACCCTGAACGTGATAGTCAAGGAGGTCGCCATCAAGATAGAAGGAACCCATAACATAATGAAGTGGAAAATGAGGATTTAAAACATGTAGGATGACCCCGAGTATGGGGAGGAGGAGGGAACGTTCGAACTAAGGAAACAGAAGTCGAGTAAGGAAAGGAGACCCGAGACGGTACTCCTATACAACAATTTATGGACCTTTCTAGACAGAACTTAGAAATTAATCTAGAGAGTTCCTTTTCGTTAAGCGCATCGAGCCAGGAGTGGACATCATCATCTGCAGACAAAGAAAAATTATGTTTCATCATTAGATAAAGTAGAATAGTATGACTGGCTTTTCGGAAAAGAAGACGAAACCCGCTTTATCGATATGATAAACATGCGCTCAAAACTACCTCCTAAACCCCCCAGCCAAGTGATCGAGTTTAGTCTGAATTTGCTGTAGAAGTTGCTCCCGCTCCGGACTGACTTCAAGAAAAGATAGGATTGGGCAATTCAGCCGGTTCTGGAGCTTACCTTTGAAAGCGACTCCAGTAGGTATCCTTGGCTTAGTTGGCTGGGCTGCCCAGTTTCATTTCCTGCAATAATAGTAAATCTTATGTTGTTAAAATTAAGTACATCATTAAAGATATAATTAAGACTGAGATCTGATCAGAGGATGCTTCTCGTTCATGCCACGGAACGGATAGGAAAAAAGATTGACTAAATCAAATAAGGAAGATAGAAGTAGCTGTAATTGCTATTGAATCTGCTGCGCGTGGAAGGTTTGACGAAGTACCATTTTATTGAATTTCACATAGTCCTTTCTTTCGATCGATTAACATGGCGCTGTCTTCTCTTTAATCCTCTCGAGTCGAGCAAGAAAGGTAATCGTATCATCCATGGCTAAAAGATTTTGATTTCTGACCGGATAGTCAATCAATATGAATCGCAGGAATGAGAAAAGAAAACAAAGGGGGAGCTTTCTATATATTAGCGTATACCTCTCATTATCAGACTCCGAATTAGACTCAGGTGACTCAGACTTAGACTGAATTCCTGGGATATTTCTCTTTAAAAGAAAAAAGAAAATGGAATGAAACTCTTACCAGCTGGTTCAAATTAACCATTGGACTGAGGCAAGGGTGCCCGTTGTCACCTTACTTGTTCATAATGGGATCGGAGGGGTGCTAAATTATTAGTTATTAGAAAGGAGAAGATTGCTACTGGTACCTTGAGAGGCTTCATTTGGATTGTTACAACCTCTAGTAGATGGTTTGAAATTGATTCTAAAAGAACCTATTTCACCAAGTAGTGCTAATTTCACCCTTTTTAGAATGGCTCCAGTGGC
Source organism: Apium graveolens (assembly GCF_009905375.1). Lineage (NCBI taxonomy): Eukaryota > Viridiplantae > Streptophyta > Magnoliopsida > Apiales > Apiaceae > Apium > Apium graveolens. The sequence goes on from NC_133652.1 coordinate 84,243,786, forward strand.
TACATTTATGTTAAGTCTGGTCATTCGGGCCGTTGTACCTTTTGATTATGGTATGGTATTGTCAGATCCGAACATAGGGCTACTTTATTTGTTTTTCATATCTTCGCTCGATTTAGTATCAAGGTGATTCTGTTTCCTTTTTTATATATATGGGTCCGTACAACATTTCCACGATATCGTTATGATCAATTAATGGGTGAGCCGCCCGGTGGTGTGGTACGTAGTGGGTTTAGTACGCCCCGCCAAAATGGCTCCGAAACAAACAAAAAGGTGCGTGCCGCACTCACGAAGGACTGCCAGTGATATACTGGAGGAAGGTGGGGATGACGTCAAGTCTGCATGGCCCTTATGGGCTGGGCCACACACGTGCTATAATGGCAATTATAATGGGAAGCATGGCTGTAAGGCGGAGCGAATCCGAAAAGATTGCCTCAGTTCAGATTGTTCTCTGCAACTCGGGAACTCGTATACGGATTTTAGGGCATTTAGCTAGCCTATATCTCCGCTATCACAATAGTTGTTCTAAACAGGCATTAGACAAATCAATCTCAATTCGACTCGCATAGCTAAACCACTTCATTCCCCTTTACAGTTAGGTTATGAAAGAACTATGGCATAACTACTATATAAGCTATATAAAGTCAATAGCAAGACTTGCTGTACTGGCTCTATATGCTTATGGCAAGTGAGTATACCGTATATAAAAAAGGTATACTCACTTGCTTTCAGGAATAGCACTTCTTCCGTTGTTGTGCTTTCTTAAATTGCATACCTATACAAGGGTTCAAGTTTTGATCGATATTTGCGGAGTTGATCATCCCTCTCGAAAATGCAGATTTGAAGTGGTCTATAATTTACTGAGTACTCGGTATAACTCACGCATTCGTGTACAAACCAGTGTAGACGAAGTAACACGAATATCTCCGGTAGTCAGTCTATTTTCATCAGCTGGCCGGTGGGAGCGAGAAGTTTGGGATATGTTTGGTGTTTCTTCCATCAATCATCCGGATCTACGCCGTATATCAACAGATTATGGTTTCGAGGGTCATCCATTACGAAAAGACCTTCCTTTGAGTGGATATGTGGATGGCTTAAGATTCTACTAATAGCCGCCCATTTGTTTCGTGCAACTTTATATCACATGAACTGAAAGCATTCGTGATTGGATCTTCTTCTACATAAATAATATAGAAAGAAGAGGTTTGTGATTCAATCAATATTCCTATCCTTCCTTTGTCACCCTCTTCTCCCCGAGCTAACTTGAGAACTAGGATTTGCCTACCTTTTTCTTAGCAACAGGCTTTCATGGGTTTCATGTGATTATAGGTACTCTTTTCTTGATCGTATGTGGTATTCGCCAATATCTTGGTCATCTGACCAAGGAGCATCACGTTGGCTTTGAAGCAGCTGCATGGTACTGGCATTTTGTAGACGTGGTTCGGTTATTCCCATTTGTCTCTATCTATTGGTGAAATCCCGTTCTGACTAGTTCTGTTTGGTCGATTCCGGCATACATAAATGTAGAGCTGGGCAGCGGCTTTCCTTTTATATAGATCGGAATTCAATGTAGCCTTTTGTCTAGGCGAGGCCTCCGCATCGCGGGGGGGGGGGGAAGTGGGTTAGTGGGTTCCCCCACCATTAGGAAGGTTTCTTTACATCTAGTGAATAAAGGTTGGCCCTTCAGCGGTACTCTATACAGTATATTAGCTAGTCTTGCTAAGTAGCTTATAAACAAGCCATATAGAGTAGCAAGTAAACAACCTCTCTTTCGGATTCTTGTTTACTATAATAGGGTTACCGCAGTTGTTACAGACTCAGGTTATATGGCGGTAGTTATCTTGGTCCAAAGAAGGTGATAGCCCTGTAGATTTATTCCCATGGTTCGATCCTTCCCAGTAAAATGTGGCGTGTTCTAATTATGATCGCTTTTACGCGAGAAAGGGGGACCACCCTCTAAGCCTAAGTATTCCTCAATGACCGTCATAAGCCGCACTATACTATACTTTACTGAACCTCCTTACGCCGGTTCAAGTTCTTATAAGGCAATAAGAGAGGACTGACGCGTCAGCTTCGAGGGCGCCTTTTCTTTAAGCATTTATTTCTCCATCTAAGGTCAGGGAGGAACCTGAGGGAAAAACCATTCTATACTTCTCTGTCTATCGCTCTCACTATTATCTTAATCTGAATGTCTAGGAAGCAGGAATTTCATTGTGCTTTCAACAGGCTCAATGTCAGGTCTAACTGATGTTCCCAAACACTTCAGCAAGAGACATCCATTTTTTTATCTTCTTCTTTCTTGTTGATGTAGCAGGGTATCTAAAGGGGTATCTAATTGGAATGCTAAGGTCAGGCCTTGTGTAAATCTATCCTAATCCCAGTCCAACGGTCTCTGTCCCTTAGGCAAGCGCAGGAAGCACTCTTTCAAATGGGAAAGAAAGATGGGGTGTACTATCACCTGGACTAAGGTTATCCTATTTCCTTCGCAGATTAAGCAGGCACTTTTTTCTTTTCACTTGAAGGATAAGGTTTTCAACACCCCACCTACTTACTTTTCAAGCCAGGTGCCACCTGATTAGCGGTCAATGCAAACACTCCGCCTGAAGGATTCCGTTGATTCTGCTGACCTCCACTGCCACTTCCTCCACCACCAGTGTTACGCGACACTGTACAATCCTTTGCCCTATGTGCCATACTACCACACAAGAAAGATGCTCCATTCTATCTATAACAAGGCTTCCCCAGATGATGTACATCAGTAGATCGAAGCACCAGGTTCCATAGTTGATCTTCTTACTGGGAGTTCTCTTATCTTGTACCCGAAAAGGCTTCTTTCTTCTCTTAGCCAGCCAAGGAAGCTACTCTAACTCATTAGCTCCGAGAAGGAAGAGATAGAAAGGCGGAAAGAATAATTGAAAAGATGGGATAGATAAAGTGAAGAATAGTCTTGCGGGGTGGAAGGCACTCTTAAGGATCCCGATGGAGAATAGAAGCTGGTGACCGTGAATGAAGATCGGGTGGATAGAATAGAAACAGTCAACTCTATGGCCCATCTGCCAAGCAGGCAGTTTTTAAATCTTGGGGAACGGAAAGCCGGGGCACAAGGGTCCTGGTACTATCTAGGTGCGAAGAACCCCGGAGGTGACTGCAATGAGCAGAAATCTCACTTACCGGCCTAAACGACGAGCAAACACTCGAACGTGAGAGTAAGGGATAACCCAACGAATGGACGAGCTCAAAGGGGGGAGGAGAGAGGGGGGCAAGAACCATGCTTTCAGAGAAGTGGCGGTCTGAATCTTATCTGAACTGCGAGAAGAACTGACTAAGCCGTGCCATAAGGGGTCATTCTCCAAATGCCAAGCCTTTAGGTTGTTTAAGTAGGTTGGGTGACAGATCGACCATAGGAGTACTCCGGGATATACCTCCTGTAGAAAGAATAGTCTGGAATAGGGACTGAAGGTCCAGTTAGATCAATTTAAATATCAATTACTTTATATCAGCTTTCTGTCGACAAATTACGTGATTGGTTGATAATTGCTCGGGAATTCATTGATAATGACTTTGCCAGGTTCTAGGGGGCTACTCTTCTTTTTTGTCGATCGAGCGGCTCTCCCTCATTCCACTTTCTATTATTGATCCATCCCATCAGAAAGAAATCAATATGTATCTGATGGAGTCTACATCCTATGTAGAGCGCCCAAGCTTGGGGCCAGCACAGGTCAAAACGAGGCCAGTTGATGGTAGATTTAGTGCATGATGCTTATGGATTTAGTTAAATGTTCATCTAACAATATAGGTAAACACCTGGCATCTAGGAAATACCTTGGACGATAAAACTTGTTATCTCACTTCCATACAAGCTCTTGACTGACAATGAAATGACACATTGATAATTACTTGCAACCAATCCCACAATTACCAGCAAGTCTGTCTGTTGGTGTAGAGCATGTGCCGGTTGTTGGTGTGAGCCAATGGTTAGAAGAAGGGGAAAGATATGAAGGTAAAGGTTTCAGGTGAAGTTCCCCGTTAAGTAGGAAGGTTTGCAGAATAAATCCCCGACACTGAAATGAGCTATTGCTTCCCTGAGCTGAAGATGCAGAAGATGTATTGGGGGTTCAAAAAGAATCCTTTTCTTTACAGTCGTATCTACTGTGATAAGAAAGCGCTCTTAGTTCAGTTCGGTAGAGCGAGGGTCTCCAAAACCTGATGTCGTAGGTTCAAATCCTACAGGGCGTGATTCTGTTCTTGTTAGGTCTAATTACAATGAAAATACTTCACTAACTTGAACAGCAACCTTCATTTTACTTCCTGCGGGTTCAAGAAAGGAGGAAGTCAATAAAAAAAAGAGATGTTAATTAATCAAAGGTCCAACTGATCGCCGCGTCTGTATTGTAAGCCGTAAGCTTGCTGGTTTTTCCATCATCCAATCCAAAAAAAATAGAATGAAACCTGGCGAAAAAGAAGTGAACACTTTGCTGAGGAATGAAGCTTCGTGTTTGTTTTTCTTCAAACCCCCAATCCGCTCTCGCTCGCCGCTACTAACGGAGTCTCGCGGTTTCCTTAGGGACCGATTCACTCTGCGTAGATTGACTGAACGCGGAAAACCTTCCACTGGCAGGCGATTGTGTTTTTCACAGGATTTCTCGTTACTCATGTCAGCATTCTCACTTTTGATATCTCCAGGTGTTGTCACCAAAAACCTTCCCCGATTGAAAGAACATTTCGCTACTGACACTTGAAAAAGCAGCTTTCCAGGTCTCGTCGCTTCGGTGAATCACTTGAGCCCTGATACATTTTCGGTGCCATGGAGCTAGACCAGTGTAGTTCCATGAACAATCCTTTGGGGGATTGGATTTTTTTTTATAGTGGAAATGCCATAAAGCGCGAACTAAGATCCGTGATACGAAAACCAAAATCAGAATGAGGAAGAAAAAGATATCGTGATGTAAGTCTATTATTCCTTGCATCATAGGTGTTGTTGCGAAACTGGAAGGATAAACAAATCCACTCGGTGGACTGCCGAGCTACAAGTCCTACGACACAGGAGCGGGATTCTATAAAAAGCCAAGGTCGTGGTTGGCCAAGAGGGCCCACTTGGAGACTTGGGATTTCAGCAGGAAATGCGAAGGTTGCTTAAATCCGGCCGACCAATAGGCGAAAGAGAATCAACTAGTTTAGTTCTGATCTGAGTAGGCTCATAATAGAATAGGGAATACCCTAATCCTGGGAACCGGGGTCTTTCTTTCTTATTTTGTTGCCGGTCGAGAAAGGTGCCAGATCCAGGACTTTGTGCTTGAGATCGGCTACTTGGAGGTGGGGTAGGGAATTGGTCAACTGAAGGGCTTAGATGACACCTAACCACCATAGGAAAGATGCATCTCCGAGCATCTGGGAACATCCCCCGAAGCTAGTTCCCTAGTAAGTAGCTTGTTATATAAGCTACATTTCCCCCAGCTAGATTAGCTGCATTAGCCGTAACCAGTGTGCTTCGCCTTCGGCAGCACACCGTTACTACACCTGCTCGATTAGCAACAAGTGTATACCTCTCATTCGCTGACTCCTTGCTTTATTAGCAACTCCAGGTCCAGTAGTAGATCCAGCAGTTGTTGACCCAGTAGATTATGCAGTTGGTTATGATGATTCTGTTGACCAATAAGCAGATTCCCACTTACTCATTAGCGTACTCAAGACTCCCGCACCTGGGATCAGTTGTCTTAAGCCCTTTCAGGACTAGCTTCTTTCTTTGCTCTCCTTGCAGTGACTGCTTGCTTGCTCTGAGGTCCCTCTAACCCACTCAATCTAGTCACCTTACAATCGGAAGATTGATAGCACTTTTTGGTGCTTATAAGGCTTGACAAGACTTCAAACAAAAGATGACTTTCGACAGCATGCATGAGTTCAATCTAAGTCGGATGAAACAAAAAATGGCAAAGAAACTTGAAATGCTAGTGAATGAATATAAGGAAACGACTGGACCGGCTAGAGTTGCACGTGTGGGAAAGAGACAGATTGGAACTCCACTTTTTAGGTCTAGTGAGGCGAGGGCTCAAAGAAGGTGGCCCCGCCTATGTCAGAGAAATCTTTAAATGAATAAGTTTTTTTTCTTTCTCCTTTGAATTACTCATATATATCCTATGAGTTTCATTTCGCACCGGAAACTTTTCTAGGAGAAGTTCGAATCCATTTCGTTCGGATATTGATCGGTTTTGGTTTGACATGGTTTACGCGTTACTGGTTCCCGGAAGAGTTAATATCTCCATTAGCTAAACCCTTTCTTACCCTGCCTTTGGACTCGTATTTTGTTCATACACAATCAACGGAGGCCTTCCCGACATATGTTGCAACGTTTTCAATAGCATGCTCTTACTTCGTCTTTCCCTTAATAAGTCATCAAATTTGGTGCTTTTTGATCCCCAATTGCTATTGGGAACAAAGGACGAAATACAATCGATTCCTCCATTTAAGTGGTTCTCGCTTCTCCTTGTTCTTGTTTCTAACTCTTCCCCGGCTAGTTCCCATTGTTTGGCACTTTCCATACTTCATGGGTGCAACATCAACAAATTCGCTCATGATCAAGTTACAACCCAAGATCTATGACCATATTCTGTTAACTGTTCGTATTTCGTTCATTCCATCGGTATGCTCTCAGGTACCTGTAATTGTGATCCGTTTGCCAGAACCAAGGGGTCTTTTTGCGAAAACCTCCACGAACAATCGTCATTTTTTGATGGTTTTTCCGCTTCTCGCAGCTGCTCTTTCCACACCTCCGGATATCTGGTGCCAAATCGTCGCTCGTTTCCTTATTTCTTTGATAATAGAGCTATTATCCCCAACCACCACCCTGAGGAAACAATGCGGTGAGAAATTCTTTCAGGACCTTTAAGTCGCTAAGCTCTCAGAGTTCCAAGGAACAAGCTGACCCAGTCGAGGCAAGAGCCTGGCTAAAGGAAATATAGGAATCATTTGAGATTCTAAATGATTGACGAATCACAAAAGACTATTTTTGTCACTTACCCTCCTAAGAGAGAGGCCACCCACTGGTGAAAGGCCAAGGAAGGCAAGGAGCAAGAGATTATAATAAACTAATTTAAGTTCAGTCAATTGTTTTCAGGAAAGTACTTCCCAGGGTTATGGAGATTGTGTAAAAGCTTTAGAGCCAGAACAAAGGCAGACGAGTATGATGAATTATGAATCTAAGTTGTAAAAGTTGTCAAGATTCGTTCTGAGGACACAAATCTAGAATGACGGGATGTTTGAAATCAATGCCTATGTTGTGTTGGTTCATGAAATAATGATAAGAGAAAGGAAAATAAAAAGAAACTGAAGTGGAAAGGAATATAAAGGCAATAGACTTTGAGGAATGATAAGGGAGTTAGGTATGAGGAAACCCTAAAAACTCGTAGCAATAGAAATAGAAAAGTATATAATCGTCAGGATGAGGGTGATTCACCATGAGTTAAAATTGATGGTTGAAGGCATAAGAGATACATATATTTTATCCCCTGTAAGTTGGGAGGATTCGAGGAAACCTTGAGATAGTTCGAAGGATAAATAATGAGACGCGGATAGACTGAGGAGACAAGGAAGTAAGAAATTAGGAAAATTGGATGAAGGAAGTGACCTTCAAGAATGTGAAGTGTAAGACCGGTGGCTTGATACCCAGAAAGGGAGACGCCAGGTATGAAAGATATCCCAACATTGAGATGACTGTTGAGATAAACAACAAAAGTAAATAAGGAATTATTAAGAAGAAGTTCACGTTGAACACGACCAATATCTTCCAGAACATCCCTGTTGTCATTACCAAATTAGGCAAGCAAAGCAAAAAAACCGTTGTTATCTTTTGGAGGCCATATGGATTGACCTCAGTTTGAATAAGGATGCTATTATGAAATTAAGTATAGACTATCGAAGTGAGAATGATTGAATAAGGTAATCTATCAAGTGTATATGACTTGATTTATCCATGGAAGAGTGTAAGTATCTTTAAAGGTGGAATTAAGGATAAACCCCCGATAACTTGAAATGAATCCTAGGGGAATGCATAAAGGATGGCATTTCACCCTTAATAGGGACATCATGAGTTTTGACAGTATCAATTGGAAAAGATTAAGGTAACAACAATATTTAAGGATCAGTGGAGAAATTTTTCAGAAGTATATTGTTAGGAATATGTGTATTAGTTTGATGATAAGTTAAGCAAAACACTTAAGTAGAAATCTAGTGTTTGTAGCCTCAACGGATAAGACCATCTTGGCTATCCGTTGAAGGAGTAGCTTTACTTAGCAATAAGTTTAGTATTGTAGCACATTTCACTCTCTGGTTTCAAGCTCTAATTCTTAGACGTTGTTAGGAAATGATCAGTCATGTTGACTACTAATGGATGTACAAATAGGAGGGCTAAGTGTAAATATTTCATGCCTTGTAATTTTGTATAAGTGAAGAAGTGTCAACGGATATTGAAGACCTTCAACGGATAAGAAACAAAGCTTCGACAGATGTCTCTAATGCTTCAATGGATAATATCCATCAACGGATAAGTGCCTCAACGGATAAAGACTTCAACTGATAATGCATCAACGGATGAAAGCTTCAACGGATGCTTAGTTCATTAGTAGTTGATAGTGACAATTCACAAGCTGACAGAGGCACATGGGTTGACAGAGATACACTGGAATGTGGAAGCCTCTAGGAGGAATCAAGAAAATGCAGCATTTCCATTCTGATGCAAACAAGGAAGTATTCAAAGATTTACAGATTATCCTAGATTGCATTGGATAGAGAAATGAAGAAGAAACATGTGAAGAATCTTTTCAATTGTATTTTACAATTTGTCTTCACTTGTAAACTTGGTGATATATAAACCAAGTAGCAGCTAGTAATTAGATATGAATTTTCCTGAGCTGTTTAGAAATATCAAAAGAGAAAATCATCTAGTTTGTACTAGGAAGCAGCTGTGATTTAATTCTTTGAATCACAGATTTTCTGAAATAACACATCTCTGGTGGAACAACAAATCCACCAGAAAAGTTTTTAAGTTCTTTGTGCTCATTTCATTTGTGTTTGAATATATATCTGTCTGCATCAGCTTCAAGCAATTCACACACATTTGATCACTCAAACACTTAGCCTTAGAAACTGCTCAAAACTTGAAAAAGTTTTGAGATTTACATTCAACCCCCCTTTTATAAATTTCATTGTTAGTCCACTGGGAATAACAATTGGTATCAGAGCGAACTCTTAACATACAAAGAGTTTAAAGATCTATTCTGCTAACATCATGAGTGCACAGAAGAATCCTCCTGCTACCATCATGAGTAGGAAGGATATTGGTGTAAAGATTCCAGTCCTGGAAAAAGATAATTATCATCACTGGAAAGTGAAGATGCATTTACATCTTCTTTCTCAAGATGAAAGCTACATCAACTGTATTGAAAATGGTCCTCACATCCCTCACAAAGTAGCCACAGCTGCTACTGCAACAGTTGCAGTTGGACAGTCCATTCCCAAGCCAAAAGCAGAATGGACTATTGAAGACATGGAAGAAATCCGCAAGGATAAGAGAGCCATGAACATTTTGTTTAATGGCTTAGATCAAGATATGTTTGACAATGTCATCAATAGCCAAACTGTAAAGGAAGTTTGGGATACTGTACAAATCATCTGTGAAGGTACTGAGCAGGTCAGAGAGAACAAGATGCAGCTTCTTATTCAACAGTATGAATATTTTCACTTTGAAGAAGGTGAATCATTAAATGATACCTTCAACAGGTTTCAGAAACTGTTGAATGGATTGAAGCTGTATGGTAGAGTGTACCAAGTCAAGGATTCCAACTTAAAATTTTTTAGGTCTCTGCCAAAGGAATGGAAGCCCATGACTGTCTCTTTGAGAAATTCTCAAGATTATAAGAACTTCACACTTGAAAGACTATATGGAATTCTGAAGACTTATGAACTTGAAATGGAGCAGGATGAGCTGTTGGAAAAGGGAAAGAGAAAAGGAGGAACAGTTGCTCTTGTAGCTGACAGTGAGAAGATGGAAGCCAGGAATGAGGAGAAGACAATGCCAAGTCTCAAAATTGGCACAAGCAAATCAGAATCAAGCAAGGGTAAAGAGCAAGTTGCTGAGGATGAAGACAATTCCAGTCAGGATGAATCTGATGATATTGAAGAACATTTGGCCTTTCTGTCCAGGAGGTTTGCAAAAATAAAGTTCAGGAAAAACACAAAGTTCACTAAGCCAAACAAAAACATGGTGGACAAATCAAAGTTCAAATGTTACAACTGTGGCATTAGTGGACACTTTGCAAGTGAGTGTAGGAAGCCAAATTCTGAGAAAAAGAAATTTGAGCAAGTTGATTATAAAAAGAAGTATTTTGATTTGCTCAAACAAAAGGAAAGAGCTTTTCTCACTCAAGATGATTGGGCAGCAGATGGGGTAAATGAAGATGATGATGTGGAATATGTCAACCTAGCCCTGATGGCTAATTCTGATGAAAATGAAACTAGTTCATCAAGCAACCGGGTAATTACTACTGATCTCTCTCAGCTTTCTAAACATGAATGCAATGAAGCCATAAATGATATGACCAATGAATTATATTATTTGCGTGTTTCCCTTAAATCACTAGCAAAAGAAAACACTAGGATCAAGGAGAATAATGTGTTTTTAAGTGATAGGAATGCTGTGTTAGAGGATCAGGTAATTGAGCTTGAAAAGATAAAACTTAAATGCTTGACTGTTGAGAGTGAACTAGTAGAAGCTGTTAAGAAAGTAGAAATTCTTTCTACACAGTTAGAAAGTGAGCAAGAGGTAATCAAGGCCTGTAAAACATCTAGGGATGTTAGTGTTCAGATTGCAAAGGTTCAGGGAATTGAATCATTCTGTGAGGATGCCTGGAAGAAAAACAAAAAGGAGTTAGAATTAATTGATGGATTGTCAACGGATGTGGAATCAACAGATGATGAAAGTTATCCGTTGAAGGAAGAAAAGGAGCATCCGTTGAAGGCTCATCAATTAAAACAGGCAAGTTCTTTTAAAAATAAAATTCTCAATAAAAAGAATGATTCAACTCTCAAGAACTTTGTCAAAGAAGGAGCTAGCACATCCAGAGATGTCAGTAAGGTGAATATAGGACACATGACTTTAGATCAGCTAAAATATAGGCTTAAGTTGGTTGAGGATAAGAAGGAAACTAAAAGAAAATCTAAAAGAAATGGGAAGGTAGGGATTAATAAACATAACAATTACACACCTGATAGGTATGCTCCTAGAAAAAGCTGTGTGCATTGTAAAATTGTTAATCACCTATCTGATAATTGCAAATTTGTTAAAAATGCTCCCATGCCTTCAAATCCCTCCATGCCTAACATGTCTATGTCACCTCTGCATGCTATGCCTGTTATGTCTCACCAGAATCCCCATGCACATTTTGCAAACATGCCATATATTAACAATCCTTATTTTACTGCATTTAGTATGCCTCAAATGCCATACAATATGCCTTTGTGGAATAACATATTTGCACAACCTATGCCTTATCAAATTCAATCAAATGTGTTAAATAATTCTGTGACTAACCCTACACTTCAACCAACCACATCTGAGACCAAGGTTGACCCAAAGTTACCTAAGTCAAAAGATGCAGGAGGAATGAAGTCTAGGAAAAAGACTAACAAGGCTGGACCCAAGGAAACTTGGGTACCAAAATCAACTTGATTGATTTTGTTGTGTGCAGGGACAAAGAAGGAATCTATGGTACTTGGACAGTGGTTGTTCAAGACACATGACAGGAGATTTCACCCTGCTCACAGAGTTTAAGGGGAGAGCTGGCCCTAGCATAACCTTTGGAGATGACAGCAAAGGATTCACTATGGGATATGGCTTGATTTCAAAAGAAAATGTCATCATTGATGAAGTTGCATTGGTTGATGGTCTCAAACACAATTTATTGAGCATCAGTCAACTATGTGACAGAGGGAATACTGTTTCCTTCAATTCTGAAGCCTGTATTGTCACAAGTAAAAAGGACAATAAAGTGGTTCTAACTGGAGTTAGAAAAGGGAATGTGTACTTAGCTGATTTCAACTCTACAGATGCAGAATCCATAACTTGTCTTCTCAGCAAAGCAAGTCCAGTTGAAAGTTGGCTATGGCACAAGAAGCTGTCCCATTTGAATTTCAAGACAATGAATGATCTAGTCAAAAAGGACTTAGTTAGAGGAATGCCTCTAGTGGAATTCACAAGGGATGGACTGTGTGATGCCTGTCAGAAAGGAAAGCAAAAGAAAGTATCATTCAGTAAGAAGCTTGAATCTGCAATTGATGAACCACTACAACTTCTACACATGGATCTTTTTGGACCAGCCAATGTATTGTCAATTTCAAGGAAAAGATACTGCCTAGTGATTGTAGATGATTTCTCAAAGTTTTTATGGGTTCATTTTCTTGGATCAAAGGATGAAGCTAGTGAAATCATCATCAATCATATCAAGCAAGTCAACAATCATCCTGATTTCAAAGTAAGGAATATTAGGAGTGACAATGGAACTGAGTTCAAGAATTCAACCATGAAGTTGTTCTGTGAAGAAAGTGGGATCATGCATGAGTTCTCAGCTCCAAGAACTCCACAACAAAATGGTGTGATGGAAAGGAAGAACAGATCACTAATTGAAGCTGCAAGGACAATGCTTGAAGAGTCAAAACTCCCAACTTATTTTTGGGCTGAGGCTGTTAACTGTGTATGTTACACTCAGAATATTTCTCTAATCAATCAGGCAAAATGCATGACTCCCTATCAATTATTCAAGAGAAGAAAACCAACTTTAAACTTTCTACATGTCTTTGGTTGCAAATGCTACATCTTAAGGAATCAATCTGATCACAAAGGGAAGTTTGATGCAAAGGCTGATGAAGGAATATTTGTTGGTTATTCTGCTGGAAAATCATATAGGATCTACAATCTAAGAACCAACATTGTCATGGAATCTGTACATGCTGTGTTTGATGATAAAAAGATTGATGGACTAACAGATGAGGGACATCATGAAGGACTCAAATTTGACAACATTGAGATATACAGTGATGATAGTGAAGAAGAGAATGATGAAGAAGCCATCTCAAGAAGAATTCAGAATCTGCCTTTGGATAATGCACAGGATGCAGCATCTGTTGAAGTTCATAATGAAGCATCCGTTGATCACTGTCTGTCAACGAATAATCAATTCACTTCATCAGTTGATAGAGCTCCCAATTCCCTTCAAAGGATCAGCAACTCAGGGGGAGTTTCAACAAATCCACATTTTATCTCACATCATGACAATACTGAGGTAACCTCATCTAGGGCTAATCTACCACCTCAAAGGAAATGGACCAAGAATCACCCTTTTGAACTGATCATTGGTGATGCTACATCAAAAGTATAAACTAGAAGGGCTACTCAAGATGAATGTCTGTATAGTAGCTTTCTATCACAGGAGGAACCTAAGAGAGTGGAAGAAGCTCTATTGGATCCAGATTGGATTATAGCAATGCAAGAGGAGCTAAACCAATTTGAGAGGAACAAAGTATGGAAGCTCGTACCCAAGCCAAAGAACAAGAGTTCTATTGACACAAAATGGGTATTCAGAAACAAGATGGATGAAAATGGCATTGTCATAAGGAATAAAGCCAGATTGGTTGCTAAAGGCTATTCTCAACAAGAGGGAATAGATTTTGATGAAACATTTGCTCCAGTTGCCAGACTTGAAGCCATCAGAATCTTTCTAGCCTATGCAGCTAATGCCAATTTCAAAGTCTATCAAATGGATGTCAAGAGTGCATTTCTAAATGGGGAATTGGAGGAAGAAGTTTATGTAAGCCAACCTCCAGGTTTTGAAGATCCAAATTTTACAAACTATGTGTATTATCTGTTGAAAGCACTCTATGGACTAAAGCAAGCACCTAGAGCCTGGTATGAGACTTTGTCAAAGTTCCTTCTAGATAATCACTTCACAAGAGGTACTGTTGACAAAACTCTCTTCTTTAGAAATGTTAATGGCTCTAAGATACTTGTACAAATTTATGTAGATGATATTATATTTGGATCTACAGATGATAAGCTTTGTAAAAAGTTTGCTAAATTAATGCAAAGTAAATATAAAATGAGCATGATGGGAGAACTAACTTACTTTCTTGGTTTACAAGTTAAACAAGTTAGTGGTGGAATTTTCATTAGTCAAACTAAATATATTTATGATCTTTTAAAGAAGTTTGACTTAATGGATTGTTCACCTGCAAAAACTCCCATGGTCACTGCCACTAAGCTTGAATTAAACAAGGCTGAAAAGTCTGTGGATATTACAAGTTATAGAGGCATGGTTGGCTCACTTTTATATTTAACTGCTAGTAGACCTGATATAATGTTTTCTACTTGTCTCTGTGCTAGATTTCAAGCTGACCCTAAAGAATCTCACTTAGTGGCTATTAAAAGAATTTTCAGATATCTCAAGGGGACTCCAAATCTAGGAATTTGGTACCCTAGAGAGTCTGGTTTTGATCTAATTGGCTACTCAGATGCAGATTATGCAGGTTGCAAAATAGACAGGAAAAGCACAACAGGCACCTGTCAATTTCTAGGGAACAAGCTTGTATCATGATTCAGCAAGAAGCAGAATTCTGTTTCCACATCAACAGCTGAAGCTGAGTACATTGCTGCTGGTAGTTGCTGTGCACAGATACTATGGATGAGGAATCAACTATTTGACTATGGTCTGACTGTTGACAAAATTCCAATATTCTGTGACAACACAAGTGCCATTGCCATTACTGAAAATCCAGTGCAGCACTCAAGAACCAAGCACATTGATATCAAGTACCACTTCATTAGGGAACATGTGATGAAAGGTACAGTGGAACTTCATTTTGTTCCAAGTGAAAAACAGATTGCAGACATATTTACCAAGCCACTTGATGAATCAACATTCACAAGATTAGTAAGTGAGTTAGGTATGCTTAATTATTAATAATCTATGTCATCTATATAATCTGTCTTGAATCCTGAAATGAAATTTGCTGCAAGAACAAAGTTGGCTTTAATTATGACTTATCCTATCAACGGATATTCTCTATCCGTTGAAAGCCAAAATTGTTCTATCAACGGATGTTCATTATCCGTTGAAAGACAAATACATTTCTGGTAATTTTATCCTTCAACGGATAAAATGGTGTTGTTCATCAATGGATAACTATTTCCCTTATCCGTTGAAGTGTCACGTCAGTTACTATAAGTGAGTCTCAGCCGTTGATTCTTTTACTCAACCGTTGATACAGATATAGAGTGTTGTATGTAATTGTATTTAAGGTAGTTTTCAGAATTTATACAGTTTATTTATTCTCGAACGGCTGTAACTTACTTAAAATTATCATTCAATCATTTTATTTACGTTTTAATTCAAGAAAGTATAAAAGCCCAATTGAACTCTTATTCTCACTTTACGCTTTCTTGCAATTCTTATTCTCTTTCTCTCTAAATTCTCAAGTTTTTCTCTGCAACCTCTACTCACAACAATGGCACCAGTAGTCAAAATTATGTCTCAAACAGGATTTGTTTATGAAAAGAATAATTTCATAACCTTGGTTGAAAAGAATGAAGCCCATTCTGATTATCACAAAATGATGGACTTCATTAAAAACTGCAAACTAAGCTATGCAATGCTGGAAGCCCCAACCATCTACTGTGAGGTGATTGAGGAGATTTGGACAACTGCAGAGTTCAACTCCACATATATGACTATTGCCTTCTCTCTCAAAGGTAAGGACTATTGCATTAATTGTGATGATATACAATCTTGCTTTAAGTTGCCTGAGAATAATGCCATGACACCACACACTGATAAAGATGTCTCTGCTATGCTAGATTCCATAGGCTATGATTTTGATTCTGCTAGTTTAGGTAGTATTAGAAGGAAAGGCCTTAGGAAAGAATGGAGTTTTCTTGGAGATGCCTTTATTAAGGTTTTTTCTGGGAAGATTAGCAATTTTGATGCTATCACTTCATCTCTTGTTAATATGCTCTATATGCTAGTTTCTGATAGGTACTTTAATTTTAGCAACTGTGTTATGCTAGAATTAGGTTCCAGATTAGGTAGCAAAGCTAATAGACCACATAACATCTACTATGCTAGATTCTTTATGTTATTGGCTAACCATGTTGCTGAAGGTTTGGTTATATCCAATGAGAATAATAAACTCAAATGTTGGGCACAAGAGAAAAGGGTCCTTGCAGACCTTTTGAGAATGAACCTCAACAGCCAGGTGCCATTGGTATACTTTCCAATCATGAATGCACCACAGGTAAGTGAGGTAAATATTTCTATAACTCCTACTATTTCCAACCCCAATGTTTCTTTGCCTTCTAGTGTGGCTATGGAACCTGTGTCTTTGTCCAAACAGGCTCCTACCAAAGCCACCAAATCTAAAGTTTCCAAAGTCAAGTCAAAGAAACCTACCTCTGTTGTTTCTCAAAAGACAACAGTTGTAACAACTACCATAAACCCTGAAGGGAGTGAACAGGGTGTGAGTGGTGAGGGGAGGGGTGAACATCAAAAAGCCCCCAGGATAAGGTGGGAGAGGTGAGTGGTACCCAAACCAGCCAAGCCACAGTCTCTCAAAAGACTGTGGTGGTTCAAAAGGAGTCCAGCACATCCCTAGTTGCATCCTCCCAAAAGGATGTAACTATTGAAAATAGTCCCCAACCAGGGACACAGAACAAACGAGGGAGGGACACTGAAGCCACACATTCACCATTTAAAGCCTTTTCAAGGAAGAAGAAGGCCAAAACCCTAGTTTCCACACAAGGGACACACACAGCACATATATATCCACCAGTATCTGTGCCTTCTCAAATTCAGCTTGATGTGATTCCAGCAAATGTGGAATCACAGCCCCATTCTCTCAATATAGAAACACACCATTCATCAAACTCTCCAACACCCTCTCTGGATGTGGATATGATATTCACATCAATTCCTGATTCTCCCTCATTAAAACTCAGGGAGGAGCCCCACTCAAAATCTGGTGATCATCATCTTTTAGATGATTTGTTGGATCATCAGCCAATTATTTCAGATGTAGTTGCAGAATCTGTGTCACCTCACTTAAAATCAATCCACACCGATTCCACAATTATGTCACTTTCTATATCTACATCTTTTCCTTCCTCAACGGATATCTCTCATCCGTTGACAAGTGGTTGTTCTTCAACGGATAAGCTTAACAGCAGTTATCCGTTGATACCATCAGTTTCTACTTCAACGGATACTCCCTATCCGTTGATGGTCTCTACACACTTAACAGAAACAATTTCAACTGTAGAGGACATGGCAACTGTACAATCACTTTTAGGTTTGAGGGAAGGGAGTGATCTTTTGAGTGAGAGGCTGGGTTGCTCCCAGGCAAAAGGAGAGGTTGAGAGTCACCAAATGCATGCTATTTCTTCCAGCATGGCAAAAGTGAGTGAGAGGAGTGCCACCTTAGAAGGTGAAGGTGAGGGTGTGAGGGTGTGTGTGAACCAGGGGGATCCCCTGATGCAAGAACAGAGAGAAATTGAGAGAAAGGCAGGTACAGAAGCTATAAGGGTGGATCCAGCCATTGCTAGTGAGTTAATGAAAGTGGATGATGCAGACAAGGGAAGACAATTTCAGCAACTTTACAAAGCTGTCATTGATAACATTTCCTTGGATGCTGACACTTTTACTCACCCTGTTTCAGCCTATCAATTATTGGCTGCACAGGGCAATATGGAGGCAGAACAGACACTACACATTGTACACACTTTAGAATCTCTTCTCAGAGACAAAGCTGCTGTCAACAGGCTGCCTTCTCAAGCTGGTGAGCCATCTGAAGAATTTGGAGTAAATTCTAATGATGATGACTCTAATTCTTTGAATGAGAGCATGAACTTAGGGGGAGTAGCAGGCCCAAGTTCTGTTCCTGATCTTCCTGCATGGGCATGGGCAAAACCATCAACACCAGGAGAGTTTGGTGTCACTTTGGTCAGACAAGTCATGACAATTTAGCAGGCCCTTCAGGAGACTCAAGATGCTGGTATCAAGGCAATTCTTCAAGCTCATCTGGAATCTCTGCATCTCTTGCAGTTGCAGCACTACCAGCAAAATCTAAGTGTGGATGAGCTCAAGCTGGACATTGCTGATCTGAAATCCTACAATGCTGAGAAATTGGATTCACTTATACCCTATGGTACTATGCAAGATTTGTTGGGGAGACTGAGGAAAACATCTGATGCTGACAAGAGGCTGGCCAGATTGGAAGATAGGGTTCAAATCATTGAAGACTCTATGGTCACCATCCTTCAGAATCAACAAACTCAAACAAATCTACTCATGCAGCTGGCACAAGCACAAGGCTTGACCCCTACCCTTGATGATAACAAAAAGGGGGAGAATAAAGGGGAAGGGGAAGGAGAGCCATCTACAACAGTTCAAATTTCTCAAGTGCTAGTTCCTGTCATCACAACTTCTCCAACTATTCAAGTCAAAGGAAAGCTAGATGGAATTGATCTAATCCAGATAGCAGCAGCTGAATTGCAAGTCAAAGAGCAAAGGAAGAAGATTGATGAAAAGATGCAACTAATATTTGGTTCTACAACTTCTCAATCACAATCTGTGAAGCATAGCACAAAAGTGGAATCAATTATTGTGGAACTCAAGCCAGTAGGGAGGCATAAGGATGGAGAAACTTCTTCCAAAGATCTGCAACCTATGGTTCTCAAGCCCAACAACAGATCCAATAAGGACTCTACAAAGAATCCTCTAAAAGAGGTGGATTTTCCTCTTCCAAAAGCTGATGAGGACAAGCTTTTAGGTAGAAGTATTGCATATCTCAAAGAGACCATGGATGAGGCTGTAAGGAGAAACATGGCTATTATCTTCAGAGAGGGAAAGAGCATATGTGTGATGCAAGGACATCCCAAATTCTCAATAGCCAAGAGGGAAGAAACCAAAAGGTTGAAGGAAGAAGCCAAACAGCTAAAGGCTGACAAAAGAGCACAAGCAAAGCTTGAAAAACAGCTAAAGTCAAGTCAGGCTGAAGAACAGAAAGAAATTGAAGACAAAGGTGAAGATGAAGCTATGGGGGACATGGTTGGTACTGAGATGGAGGAAAGAAGTAAGGAAGAATGGCAGAAAGGGAAAAGAAAGAAGGTCAATGCAAAGAGAAAGAAGGTAGATAAGACTGAAGAAACCCAATCAATATCCAAACCACTACCCTCTATTCCTGAACCAATTGTACCTGACCTCTTCATGAACATTCATGGTAAAACAATCATTCCCAAGGAGGAACCAATTGATTGGGACACCATCAAATTGCCCACCTTCCTAACCTCTTCTCCACCATCAAAGAAGCAGAAAAGAAGAATCAAATCAACACCCTCTAAAGCCACAATCAAATTCACACAGAAGCCTAAGCCTAAACCTCAAACCTCTAAAGATGATTATGTTCACATCTGTGACATAAAAGAATTTTCAGACATTGAACTCTATCTGGATGAGCTGGAGGAAGTAAGGGGAATAGCTGCCTACAGACAGCTACCAGAAAGACTAGTGTTCAAATACAAAGGAGCTGGGGAAAGAACATGGCCTCTTCACAGAATTCTGAATGAAGGCTACTCTACCTTGATTAGAGTCTTCTCAGCCATACAAAGGGATTCTGGCTTTACCAGGACTGCCAAGACTGAGATTCTCAACAAGATTGCCAACATAAGGAAAACTTGGAGGGAGCCCAATGCTTTGCCTAGAACTTTACTCATTCAAGAAAGAGGAATTACAATTCACAAATCACCTCATTGGTTGATGGAGTTCAGAGACAACAAAGGAGTCAGAAGATTTTTTAGAATTGAAGATCAGCTAAAGATTGCCAGTAATGAAACTCTCAAGGATATGCAATCTAAGTTAGATATCAATGAAGAAGATGAAGCTGAATTCTACAGACAACTTCAACTTCAAATAGAGGAGAATGACTGGAGGCTAGGAAAGAAAACCAGGGATCAAAGGAAAAGAAAGTAATTTGCTCAGGCTAAAGGAGCACCCTTGGAAATAATGTAATTCTTCAATTCCATCTCAGCATATACATTTTTGTAGCACTTTTGAATTTCTGCTTTATTACAGTTTATATATTTGTTAAGTGTTTTGTTATCATCAAGCTAAACCCAAATTTATGCCTACAGTTCTAGTAGACATAAATAGGGGGAGATTGTTAGGAATATGTGTATTAGTTTGATGATAAGTTAAGCAAAACACTTAAGTAGAAATCTAGTGTTTGTAGCCTCAACGGATAAGACCATCTTGGATATCCGTTGAAAGAGTAGCTTTACTTAGCAATAAGTTTAGTATTGTAGCACATTTCACTCTCTGGTTTCAAGCTGTAATTCTTAGACGTTGTTAGGAAATGATCAGTCATGTTGACTACTAATGGATGTACAAATAGGAGGGCTAAGTGTAAATATTTCATGCCTTGTAATTTTGTATAAGTGAAGAAGTGTCAACGGATATTGAAGACCTTCAACGGATAAGAAACAAAGCTTCGACGGATGTCTCTAATACTTCAACGGATAATATCCATCAACGGATAAGTGCCTCAACGGATAAAGACTTCAACTGATAATGCATCAACGGATGAAAGCTTCAACGGATGCTTAGTTCATTAGCAGTTGATAGTGACAATTCACAAGCTGACAGAGGCACATGGGTTGACAGAGACACACTGGAATGTGGAAGCCTCTAGGAGGAATCAAGAAAATGCAGCATTTCCATTCTGATGCAAACAAGGAAGTATTCAAAGATTTACAGATTATCCTAGATTGTATTGGATAGAGAAATGAAGAAGAAACATGTGAAGAATCTTTTCAATTGTATTTTACAGTTTGTCTTCACTTGTAAACTTGGTGATATATAAACCAAGTAACAGCTAGTAATTAGATATGAATTTTCCTGAGCTGTTTAGAAATATCAAAAGAGAAAATCATCTAGTTTGTACTAGGAAGCAGCTGTGATTTAATTCTTTGAATCACAGATTTTCTGAAATAACACATCTCTGGTGGAACAACAAATCCACCAGAAAAGTTTTTAAGTTCTTTGTGCTCATTTCATTTGTGTTTGAATATATATCTGTCTGCATCAGCTTCAAGCAATTCACACACATTTGATCACTCAAACACTTAGCCTTAGAAACTGCTCAAAACTTGAAAAAGTTTTGAGATTTACATTCAACCCCCCTTCTGTAAATCTCATTATTAGTCCACTGGGAATAACATATATAGACAATGATTCTGGTATTAGTAAATAGTATCTTGATATGCCCTGTGCCTAGGGTGTACCTGATGAAGGATTTAAGGATAACCTTAGAGGTTTTACAAGGAGAAAGGTAATATTCAAAGTTCTCAAGAATATGAATTTTGATGAAGGAAATATGGCGTAATTATAATAATGCAAGGTGGGCACGTGTTAAACCATAAGAAGTATAGATTGAACCAATGAAGGCAGAATTGTTAAAGCAAGAAGGGCCCAAGATAAAAGACGTCCTAAGTATGATCAAGAGTCAGCCATGATAATGTTCACATCTAAAGACTAAGGGAATGACTTATGGAAAAATGGTGATTTTTTTTCTCATCAGGACTTAAGAGAAGCATTTTCACATAAGCAGTGATTGAAATGAGGTAGAAAATTTAGTTGGAGGTGGTTAAAATGACATTGATTGTAAGGAAATTTTACTATCAGGAAAGGCCAAAGAGGTGGCCAACACTTTAAGTGTAAGAGGACAATTATCGGCGCTCGTGCCAGAGGAATACAGTGATAATGGTTAATTCCGTGAAGGTTGTATTATGGTGTGAAAGATTGACATTCCTTTTGATGACTGTGCGGTACTCAACCGTAATATTAGTTTGGTAATGATTTAATTCATGTAATCGCCGTGAGCGGGCTTTCTATCTTAGAAGGTCCTATCTTGAGATAAGCCAGGAGAATATTACGAAAGGACTAAATGAACCTTTGAGCTTCATGTCTCCCAGTAAAGAAATATGGTTAATAATGGTATTAGCCTGCTATTGTTGCTTTGACTGAAACTCTTCTGCAATTTTATCTGCTTCATGTCATGTATGTACGTCAGGATCAGGAATGTTCTTCACGAATCATGAATGGTGATTATGTTACCTCCTTAGAAGGATTCGATATGATATGAATGGACTCCGTATGGTTAGCTATTAAAACTTCATGGAAAATGAATGACTACAGTAGGTCAACGGTGGGCCATAGTAATGCAGGAATGATTCTGCGAGTAATGAGCCAATTACTTACAACCGTGAGAGTTGTATTGGAATGGATGTTGAAAGTGAGTAGCACTAATCGGGTCTTGGTGGTGTATAAGTTATCATTGATAGGCTAATTAAGTCGATTATCTACCTATTGAATACTTATTCCTTCTTATCAATAGAGAGTCGTATTACTATACGAGGAAGGTTGTGACACAAGCATAGAATTCTAATAACGATGACGTCTAGAATGAAATCCCAGATTCGATTTTCGATGTCGAGGGAGTTTCAAATGTGATTGTTTATAAGCTCGAGCAAGAGCATGGGTCCATAGAATGATGGACGGAATAGTAAATATTCAGACATGTGAAATACGATGCTATAATACTTGATGTTGATATATATACGTATATGTTTTGTTCTCCTGTGACAAACCTCTATAGTTCAGAGGTAGATTCCATGCTAGATATTTTGTGGCAGTATATTTCATATATATACAATTCTCTTCAATTCGTTCTTTTCTCTCCTTTTTATTTCATATAAGCTGAGAAGAATAACCCTTCCAGAAGGGGAAGTATTGCCGAATGACTATCTATCTGTGTGATAGAAGCCTAGTAGGATACCATCTATTGTTTAATTGCTTGCCAAGTACTAAAGGCTGGCCACCTTCTGTACTAACTATGCAATGTAACAAGTGTTCATGATCATAGTGATCTCTCAATAAATTCTTTTACTTCTATATGAAGGACCAAGCTTTCGAAGATGGAGGCAGCTAGAGATGAAGTGGTACCAAGTATGGTGGTATTCTGATTCTAACGCGTTCGTGATACCAAGGTTGACGCGATTATTAAAAGGTTATAGAATGCTAACGAGCAAAAGTGTGATCAGTATAAAATTTGGTGCGGAAGATAGTAACGATTACGAACTGGAAAAGAGTGAATATTGAGAAGCAAAAGCTATAGATCTAGATGAGATAATGAGAGTCTGTACAATAGACTTGAAAGAAATTTAGAATGATCACTTAACGCGAATTGAGTTTTCTTACGATAATCGATCGTATGTCAGTATCGAGGTATCGCCTTATGAGACCCTTGAGGGAAGACAATGTTGATCTCCCTTATGTTAGGATGAAGTTGTAGAGCGCAAGATGCTCGGACCCGCAGTAGTCCAAAGGACCAAGGATATAATAGATCTAATCAGAGGACGGCTGGTAGTAGCCCAAGATGGATATACGAAGTATGTTGATTTGACACGAAAGGACAAAGAATAGGAAGTAGGGGACCTAGAGCTGTTATAGGTATTCCCTTGGAAATGATGGATGTGGTTTGGAAAGAAAGGAAAGCTAAGCCCACGAATTGTTGGACCCTTGGATATATTAAGTCATATTGGGAAGTTAACATATGAGCTAGCCTTACACCGAACCTTAGCAAGTTCATAACGTGTTCCATGTATCAATGTTAAGGAAGTGTAATCTGGATGCCAGACAATAGGGACATATGAGCGCATAGACATGCAACCAGACGTAACCTATATGGAGCAACCAGGAAGGGTTATAGATCAAAAATGGACAAGTGCTTAGAAGAAGGGTTATCATGCTAGTCAGGGTTTGTGGCAGAACCACAATGTAGGAAAATTGACTTGAGAGTTAGAAAGTGCAATGCTAAGAAAGTATCCCTATTCATTTTCTATCTGATTCCGGGACGGAATCCTTTTAAGGAGGGGAGACTGTAATAACCCCAAAAATTTTGGACTTTTTGTAAACCTTATGAATAGTGATTTTGCTGATTATGCTGAATAATAAAACTTTTCATGTCACACAATGTAGCAGTTCTTTTATTAATATTCTGAGGTCTTATTAGTACTCTATATGATATATAAGTGTATGTAAAGATCGTCAGAATCCAAATTCGAACACTTTGATTTTTCCCGAAAATCCACCAGATACCGAAAGAATTGAGTATAAGGTAACATAATAAAAAGAATTTAAACTTAAGGATTTTTAGAGAGGATCATAAAAGGAATATAAAATATTGAGAAAGGTTTAGGGGAACCTAAGTAATAAGATCCCAGGTATGATCCCTCAAATGATAAACGAGAACGAAAGTTAAGCGAACCGTGTAACATATAAGCGGTCATTAGCCAAGTAATTAGGGGTTAATCAAAGAGGTTAGTGGATGATGATGTCATCACACCAACAACAAGAAGACAAGTGTAAGAGGATGACATGAGAAAGATGACATAGGCAAGGTGACATAAACACGACAAATGGAGGGATTGGTTGGTTGATTGTGAGCCACACAATTTTTACCATGCTAACAATCTAATTAACAACAAAAGGAAGTAACCAAGCTAAACACCACACAAATCATTTAATCAAACTAGAAACATTTTTACTTCACTTTTTCTTCCCTTGCTCTCGGCCAAAACCAGAGCAGCAACTTAAAACTACCATATCTTCTTTAATACTCACTCAAATGTTGTGTTCTATAGCTCGTTGAAAAGGTATTGAGATTGCCTACAACTCTTGTTCACAATTCTCGTCCAAATAAGAATGGTAAGACCCTCATGTTTACAGTTCTTTAAATCGGACATTTAGAAACTTCAAAACCTAACTTTGTGTTCTTGATTTCTTTGGAAAGATCAAGCTTGTAGGAGGTTAGATTAAGGCTCCCTAAGGCTTCCTAGCAACTTAACACCTACCAAGGAAGGTATCAACTTCAAACCCTAGCTTTGATTTTATGATTCCATTAAGTTTTATTGAAGCATTGTTAGTATTAAGGTTTGATCTTTGATTATAAGTAGTTTTGGTGGATTTGATTGGTTGGATAAATTGGTAAAACATGGAGTTGGGGACTGAGTTTGTATTATGATGGTTGAATATTGTTGTATTGGTGGTTGTGAGTGAATTGATGATAATTTAGAGTGTTAATTAAATTGGAAATCGCGTAAACATAAACGTCATAATGCCCGATTTTCCTTAACTGTTCTGTTCTTAACTTTAGGACCCGTAAACTCACTGAAAGATTCTAACATTTGCCATGTTTAGATAGTTCATGTTACGAGCTTCGTTTTGATATGCGGTTCTCTTGAATCCGATGTACGGTTTAGGAGAAACGACCGTTTTAAGTAACGGCATTTCGCGAACGAACTATTACCCCTCGCCTTACTTTGAAACCTTGGTTAAGGCCCTTAAATGACTAATTGGAATATGAAACAATTATGTAAAGTGGACTAGGCAGTTGGTAGGGTATTTGCGAAAGCGTCGCCTTAAAATTCGTAACGGTTAATTTATTAAAAATGGTGGAGCCGAGGGTACTCGAACGACTTATGTGATTTGTTAAGCGTAGAAATAACCATAAGCAAACGTTAAGCTTCAATTGGTTAAAGTCTAGTTTCTTAAGCGACCGTGGTTTAATTATGGCTTATGTTGTTGTTCATAGGTTATCGGACCCACTCTAAGCTTAAATCTACCCCGGAGCACTCAGGCAAGTTTTCTTTCCGTTATACTGTTATTGTGATGTATATATGCATATGCATTATCTTGTGATAAGTGCATGATTGTTATTAGCAAATCTTGCGATATATTGGAGCATGCTGATATGGTATATATGCATGCCTGTTTCGTAATCTTGATATCTAATTATTGATTCAAATGCTTATAAGTTGCATAATACCTATGCTAGAGATAAGTAGTAGTTGCGTATACCTTTAGTATAGGGGACTCAAAGGTGAACATTTTCTAAACCGGGAGTCGATGTTCCCGAGTATAATATATATATATATAGACATAGTTTTCAAAACTATTAATCAAATAAGGTTTATTCGATAACTTTATTTTATTTAATGAATATTATTTTGAATATTCATTCGAGGACTTATGACTCCGCTTATTTTATTAAATGAATATTATTTTGAATATTCATTCGAGGACTTATGACTCCGCTTCTTTTATTAAATAATATTCATTATTTTATTAAAGAATAAAGTTTCGATAATCAAAATTATTTTCGATTATTCAAATAAAGATCGTACTTTCGTATAAGTATATCTTTGGTTATTTATTATTCATTTCAAGTATGAGTCTTAAAACTTCTACTTCAATTATTTTTATAAGGATTACCCTTATGGGAATATTATTTAAATAATAATATTCAGATATTTTCTAATATATTGGGACTGATTTATTTTATTAAATCAGCATTACTCCAAATATTCTTAAAAATGTTTTCGAGTCTTCAAAATGATTTTAAAAGTTAGCGCGGATCCCAAAACTCGTTTTCAAATTTAAGATCTTCCTTTCAAAGGGGATTTAAATACTCTCTTAAAAATTGAGGGATCCGGCTCTGTGGTGTATTTGATATTCACAACGAGGTTGCTGTTTTGATAAATAAATTGATTACTTACCCAACGTTCGGGAAGCAAGTCCATCTAATTGAGTCGGCATAAGCGACAGGCCGGGTACGGTCTATCAAAGTGTAAGTGGCTGGGTGGCAGCCCATCAACGCGTAAGAGGCCGGGTGGCGGTCCGGCACAAGGTCCTAATGAGGCCAGGGTGATGACCGGTGGGGATTCATCCATCTACTAGTAGAAAAGGTTACTTATTGGTATCTTTGCCTGATCAGCAAGATATCAAGTTTATGCCAAGGTTTTCTCCTTTCCAAATTCATTGGATATTGCAACTCTATTTATAATTTTCATAACAGAGGTTTTCAAGGAGTGTATGAAATGTATATATATAGGTGTATATATATATCGGGACTTAATGAAGTATCTTGTAACTTCATTATTTATAATGATATTTCAAAGATTGAATCTATCCAAGTCTTTTCTTGTAGTCTCATCTATGTGATGAACTTTTGAAACTGATTATACCTTGAACGGTGATAGTTCAAGTAGTATTCGGAAAAGATATAAGTATATTGGAGTATCTTGTAATTTCATCTTTTCAACTTATATCTAGTTAATGATTATCTTATGCATGACAAAGATTTTCAGAAAAACATTGAGACAAGGTTAGATATATGAGATCACCTTGCAACGATATTTTTATACAGTTATAAACTGGAACTCTGGGTATATTATGCATGGAAGAGGACTTCCA
Organism: Apium graveolens; assembly: GCF_009905375.1. NCBI lineage: Eukaryota > Viridiplantae > Streptophyta > Magnoliopsida > Apiales > Apiaceae > Apium > Apium graveolens. The sequence goes on from NC_133652.1 coordinate 84,271,184, forward strand.
AGATTTTGAAAAGTATATATACATATATACTGAATATTTTGTGACTTGGTCGCGGTAAGGTATCAAACTTGGTTCATTTTTACTTGACCAAGACTTTCATGAGTACTATGAGGATGCTCACATATTGTAAATCATTATACATATTATTTTGGTGGGCTTGTTGCTCACCCTTGCTTTCTTCTTTCATCACACCACATCAGATAGACAAGATGAACAGGACCAAGCTCCCAATTCGTGAGCGGATAGGAAACGTTCCGCAGTTTCCTATAGGCATTGATGTAGCTGTAGCTGAGGTAGGAACTACCAATAGGCTAGGCTTTCAACTTTTGATGTACCAGACTTATGTATCTTTATGAATTGTAATAATGGCAAATAAATGTAAATTTATTCAGAAACCCTTTTAAGGTGTAATGGCATATAATTGTGGAATAAAATGACTCGTGATATTTTTGGATATTCATCTCTGAGACTATAACTTGTGGTGTGTGTGTTTATTGTGGGGTCACAGTACAGAGTAGTTGATTGTTTATAAAGATTGGGTGTTATTAAGGGAAATGGAACTCGTGACAACCCGGATCCCCAACCCCGGATTTAGGGGTGTTACAATTATTCTCGATAATGATAACACTTATAGTGTAAACCCTATATCTGTGTTTATATACTACACAATTACAAGATAATCGCTAATTGATATGGAATATAATTCTACTTCCTAAAATATTTCAATCAGATATCTTTTCTTCCAAGTATTCTATTCTTCATAGAATTCCTTCTTCATGCATATCTCTTCTTGCGTTTGTCTTGATCTTCTTTCCTTTCAATCAGTCGCCTTCCTTATCTGAAAGTTTCCTTAGGTCCTGATATTATCTCCTGATAAATATCTCCCGAACCTTAAGTTCTGATAACTTAAGTTCTGACTTCGGTATAAGTGCTGATTTCCAGTTAAGTACTGATTTATCGTGTTTAAGTAAGATCTGAAAACTAAACACAAATCATATTAGACATGACATTATCAAATATATCTAACATGGTTTTACAGAAAAATGCGATTGATTCTTATGAGAGTTTCGTTTAAATAAATCTAGGTGAGTTTTAGTACAATTTAACTTAGAATTAGGTAGTAGAACGAGCTCCATGTTGGAGGAAATACGTTAATGGATGCTGATGAAGAGCCAAAGTGCGGGTTGCAAAGGCACTACCATTGCAAGAAGATTCTTATCACTTACCGGGCGCTGCGCGAGGAATGATATCTACCTTACTAGGTATTGGTAAGACTAGAAAGAAGGTGCGACCCTATCTACAGACAGAACGTCGAATTGTATGTGTGGTTGTAAGTATAACGTTAAGGACGACGACAAGAACATCGAAGACAGTACCAGACATCAGCATTGGGGTAGAGTTGGGGATAAAATGATACACAACGGTAAATGAAGTTTCGTCGACTAATAAATACGAACAGAATCCCAGGGAGAAATAGAAGATATACCAAAGTGGAGAGACCCTTATATGGGCATTTCTTTAATTAGATACTTCATTAGCGGATTGTAAGAATAGCAAGTAACTTATAAAGTAATGACGACCAAATGTCTGATTTTCAAAAATTTTAAAACGAGTTCTCGAAACAGATTTTCTTAATAAACTTTCAGAAGATCTTTGCATAAAATGAGTTTTGCAATATGGTTTTTGAATTAATACTTAAGTTCTTGTTATTATAAATGGAAAATGACCTAGAAGGATAATGGATCTAGACTCAGTGTTGTTAGCTCGGAGGTCCAAGTAGACCCACAAGCAGAAAGAAAGTTCAGAGTTTATTCGTGAAAGACAAACGTAAACTTTATTTCATAATATCAATAATTGAATCAACATGTTAAAACATTATTTACCAAATTCATGAAATTATTAAAATTTAACGAGATTCATGATTCGAACAGACAGAGGATGATTGAAGAAAATGGAAGAATCTTCCAGATGATTGGAGAAGAATCGTACTTCTATCGACGAAGTTGAGGCGTTGCGTGATCAAAAGTGGACTTCAAGAAATTGTGAACTTCTCTAACTTAAGTAAATGAGTATGGTGAATTTAATACCCCTACCCAACCCAGCGACGAAGGTTCGATACGGGAACAAAAGTGAAAATGAAGGAATGATAAATTGACTGTGAAATCTTTTAAGAAGTAATGTTCTAAAACTAATTGAGTTTCGACTAGATTGAGAATTTAGACCATGCGTAGTTATTAAAAAAAGATTAAATAATAAAAATGAGTGTATATCGTTAATGATAAAGGATTTGTAAGATTAGTTGAAGCACGCAGTATAATTCTTCAAAAGTAATCATATTTAAGTATCACTGGTAATAAATAAGGCTAAAAGATATCCTTAAGATGGATTTATAAACGAGCCTCAGTGATATGAAGCGCTTGAACTTTAAAGATAAGTTAAAAGAATCGCGAACTAAAGTTTTTGAGAAACAACAAGATAATCTTAAGCTCGTTAGTACTATTTTATAATATTCTGCAAGAACTGAGAAAAACATGGGTATATCAATCATTGTTGGTTTACGACCCTATTCCAATTTAAAAGATACATGTTACGTCAGTAGTACATATGATTATCAACATGATATATTTTGAATTATGTTGAATTGATGAATTTGGTTGATGAAAGTGAATGGATGTGATTATGGATGCTTGGGTTGATTGATGATGTCAACTTGAGCCCGACTGGTAGTCGATGGTATAGGGGAAGTGCTGCATAAAATTTCAGAAAATACCCTTCTTTTAAGAATAAAAAAATATATTCTCATTCCTAGTTGTACTCCCAATGATTGTAATTGTGACGCCCTCAATCTCGGGGTTAGGAAATGAGGACCCACACACCTTTAATCTAATAATTAAATAAGCATAAACCCCGATTAACTACTAACAGGATCAAACAGGATAAAGTATGAGACAAGATTATAACTACCAATCATAAAATATAACTTACAACCCCAAAATATATTAAATAAACATAATCAGTTCTGGCTTGGAACCGCCATATAACCCATTGTATCTTTACAACCTTCTGGCTAAGCGCTTTCTCACTCAAAAACACCACTACCTGCTCTGGCAAACGGAAGCCCTCAACACGCTAGGGAATACTAGGTACGCACTTATGAGCAGTGCGCCTAAGCCTGGCCATCTTCATGCTTAACTGCCATGGTTAGATTAAAACAAAACATATGAGTATAAAACTCAGCAAGTAACTATAAAGCAGTTCTACGATATAAAATCCACAATATACTTTACCAATCTCAGGGCATTCTACTTTATTTGTTCTAGGTGGCAGATTTCCATCTTTCGCGTTTTGAAAGGGTTATGAAGGAGAAATGTGAGGCTTTCAAGGAACAAGGCTCGAAGCAGGGTGAAAGCCGATATTCATCACAAATCATTAAAGGATCAAAAAAGATCTTTCAGAAAGGAAAGCAACAATATTTCACTATATGGAATCAATTATATGATCAACAAATTTAAAATCAGGGTTCACGAGCTTTAAGCTTCACAATATCACAATCAACTCCTTTCAAAGCGATATAAACCATTTATATTTTTTCTCAAAGAATCAATTACTGAGTAGGAAGTTTCAATCCCTTAGATTCAATTTCAAGAATTTAAAGTTAAGGAAATGAATCAAAGATAAACAAGATGAAATTCTAGGGGTTTTTGAATCAATGACAACAAGGTACTTAAGTCAAAAGAATCAGACTGTTCCAAGGATCAATAGGGGATATGGTGATCAAAGAATATGGCATCATTACAAGGGGTTCGTAAAGGTAATTATAGGGTTTATAACAGTTCATGGCATAATTAAATAAGTTGAAAAAAAGATAGGTTACCAAAGGGTTGAATCAATAAGCTTATGAGTAACAGTTTTACAAGATCAAAGACAGGGTATCTCAAATCGATATCAGGGGTTCATCATTTTAACATTTCAATACTCTACATGGTATGAACAATATTCTCTCTATAACCATTTACACAAGTAATTAGAGTTACTTGCCTGAATTCGCTTTCCTGTTTCACAAAGGTTGAACTACTGCCACCTAGTATATCTTTCCCTTTCCTAGCCTGAATGCCCTCACGATCCGAATCTATAATCAAAACCAAAACCTCAATTAGTTTCTCAACTCTCGTTCCCGGAACGTTCACTCAATACGATAGCTCGAATATACTTCTGACTCGAACTATACGAGTATAGCTTATATACACACATGCACATAGCACATAGCACATTCTTTTCTCATAGCCTTTATAACTTAAACTCGCTAAATCATGACTATAACTTATACGAGTACACGATTTCATTCATAGCTAATTACTTACGACCATAGCTATTACTTTATCAATCAACTTAATTTCTTTTTTTCCTTTTATCCTTAATTCGAACCAAAACCACAATCAAACAAACAATTCCAAAGATTTTCACATATAAACACTCAATCATTCTATCAATTGCCAAAAATCAGATTTTGACCTTTAATTCATATGGCCTATTCGGCCTTAACACTTATCATAATTAAGAATCAAACATGCAAAAACCCTCATTTGACATGCATCAAGTATATCGTCCCAAAATAGTTTAATTTCATTCTTACAACTCATTAAAACTCATAATTCAAACGTAATCATGGATGATCAATCAATTTATCACTTAATTCAACTTAATCAAGTAGAGACATTCGAATTTCCAAGAATCACAACATGAATGCATCAATTTGGACTTTTAACCATTACTTATCCTCATTACACTACCAATTATAAAAACGATTATCAATAAGTCATTCACATCAACAAAACCAACATAATCTTTCAAAAATATTAAGAGTCATTCGGCCTCTTCAAGAAATTCCCACATGCAAACTTAATTTCAAACCATTGCATCTTAATCACATTAATCTCTTAACATTAAGCTAGATTAACATTCACATCCAACAAAAATCAACTTATTAACTTGTTAACTACAAATCCATTCGGCCTTTCAAAAGAAACCACATGCAAACACAAAATAATTGATTAAATACTAGAGCTCAGTGTTTAACATCATTGCTCACCACCGGTTCACCGGAGTTCATCACCGGTGGCGGTGACAACACGGTGGTGCCCCCATTCGGGGGTTTCCAACCTTCAACCACCGATTTTCTCAAGTGATTACACACATGCAAGCACTCATCTTCACTTTAAATCATTCAAGAATCAAAGCCCTATTGTTTCCATGAAAACCGAATTTAAAACCACCAAATTCAACTTTGGTTTTTCTCAAAAGCTTAAAGATAGTGACATGCATGTATGTATATAGGTAGATAACACAAAATCTCACATAATCATGGTTCTATAACCGAAAAAGAGTGAAGAACAAGTGAGAGATTGAAGAGAGAGAGAGAGAGTGTACCGAGAGTGAGAGAGAGAAATCCCGAGAGGGATGAAGAAATGAGAGAAAAAGAAAGAGAAGAGAGAAGCTCGGGTAAAAAGAAAGAAAAGAGGAGGTGGGTGGGATTATATACTACCAAGGGAGGGGTAGTATGGTAATTGGATTATCTCGTTTCTGATTCACTTTTTATTCTTAAAAGAAAATGAATTTGATCTACAAATATCTCTCTCGGAAAAGATGAATTTGATATGAATGATAATTTTAAAACGTGAATCTCGAAATTAGCTTTCCAACCATTACTCATAATAAAATTTTGAGCGTACGGTTAATTTTATATGATTCTTATAAGTTTGTGCTAATAATAACACTTTATCACATAAAAATCAATTTAAAATGCAACGATCACCAAATAAATCCGTCCATCATTTTTAGAAAGTCTATAGGATTATTACGAAGATAACAAAACAAATCTCATGCAGTTATCTTACTCATATAATTTTATAAAAATGCACGAAGGTTAAATAAACCTTTATTTAAATTAAATAGTTCCCTTAAATCCATAAAAATATCAACAGATCACGTAATCATGCGTACAGACAGACAAACACACATATGAATACATCACAACTCATGTCTGATAATGGAAATTATCCTTCTTTAATATTATTCCTTTTTACGCGTTCCGGGTCACGTTCTGTCTGACGGCCCGACGCTCAGCGTTTCAATTACGCTTCTCATTATCATTATCAACCGACACGTCACTAGGACGCAATACTTCATTTAAACATTCATTTCACACAATCATGCATATTTCACATTTTATATACTTTAAACCCTTATTAGGACGGGTCCCGTTCTACCTGACGGCCCGACAACACAGCTTAACTCCTAAGCTGACTCTTTAAATTGGAACGCTTTTACTTACGCTCCTAGATTCTAATATACAGTAAAGACAATTAATCAACACTTAATCACATAATTATAGTCACTTCACATAAATCACACTTTATTGAATTAAACACGTCGCCAAATTCTCAGTCGTCACAGTAATATCGGTTCTTGAGAAAGATTGTTATGACCAAACTGCCTTTATATAATTGGTCTTTGATTTCAGTTAGCTAGTCAGCACTTGGTTTAATTGATTAGTTAAAAGAGTTAATTGATTAACTGTACCAACTAATGCTTAGCTAAATGGAGATCGATTCTAATTATATTAAGTCAAACTCTGACATGATTTTCAGATCTGAAATCAAAGGAATTAGGAATTTGGAGGAAGTAATGGCATTAGCAGAAATCGAAAGTTTAGTAAAATTAACGTAATGTTACTGAAAGAAAATAAGTGGAATCAAAAGGATGATAAAGAAACTTTATAAAATAGTTCAGAATATAAGCAAGCTGTGAACGTCAGTTGTGCTAAAACTGATATGAGAATGAAGTGGAACGCCGATAATTGGAGATAGGAATTTCATTCAAAGAATACGCATAAACAGGGAAGGTTAAACAAAGGTATTAGTGGTGAATTGTTAGAGAATAGCATTACAATAAATCTCATATCGAAATTCTCTAGAATTAAAATGAAGTCCCGAAGGTTCTAACGGATAATTTACCAAGGTTACCTCGGAGCATAAGGTAAAATTTCTCATTGGTTACCGCACAGAGTCGAGCTGGTATCAAAAGCCCTGTATCGTATGGCCCAGAAGGGATTAAGTAATTAGTTAAGGAAACTTCAGGATTTTGGGACAAAGGAATAATGAGATAAAGAATATTTCACGTTATGTACAAACGTGGTCATAGAAAAGACGAATGGGGGTATGAAGTCACACATTGATCATCAGAAGTTGTAAGCTGAAGGTCACAATAAAGACTGTGTTTGGAGTAAGGTATGGGTATTATGAGTTCTAATGATATTATGTGCCCGTCATTTCTGAAGATTAAATGAATATAGTGTATAAGGAGTATTTGGATAGTGTAATTATATTTATTGATAACATCCTTGCCCATTCAAGGACTAAGGAAGTGGATAGTGTAATTATATTTATTGATAACATCCTTGCCCATTCAAGGACTAAGGAAGACCAAGTTGAACGCCTGAAGATATGCATGCGAAGTGTTGAAAAGTAGCAATTGCACTCTAAGTTTCAAAGATATGAATTCTGATCATAATTGGTTATGAGCTACAATTATATAATGAAATACCAACCAGGCAAGGTCCATTTAGGGATAGATGTCTTAAGTAGAAAAGAAAGAGTAAATATGCCACTTTCCCAACTCGTCACAGTACTTCAAATGGTTCAATATACCTAGGACTCAACTTCCCTTTCTTTCTGAATCGAGTTAAACCTTTCCAAGGAGATATCTTTAGCAAGACTTTGTCTCCAGGTTCAAATTGCACATCTTTTCGTTCTTGATTTGCGTACTTCATTTGTCGATCTTGAGCTGCAACTAATCTTTTTCGAATCATTTCTACCTTTTTCTGTGTTTGTTGAACCGGCTTTGGGCCAATTAATTTGCGCTCACCAACCTCGTCCCAATATGTAGGGGACCTACATTTTCTTCCATATAACGTTTCATAAGGCGGCATGCCAATACTCGCGTGATAACGGTTGTTGTAGGAAAACTCAATTAACGGCAAATGATCGTCCCAATTTTCTTTGAAATCTATTGCGCAGGTTCGCAACATATATTCAATGGTCTGAATTGTCCTTTCACTTTGTCCGTCCTTCTGCGGATGGTACGCCGTACTCATTTTCAGCTTAGTTCCCAAATGATCATGGAATTGTCTCCAAAATCTTGAGTTAAACCTTGGATCTCTATCAGACACGATAGATACAGGGACTCCGTGACGCATCACAATCTCATCCAAATACAATTTGACCAACTTTTCCAACGAAAATCTTTCATTTATCGGCAAGAAATGTGCTGACTTCGTCAACCGATCGATTACCATCCAAATCGCATCATGATTGGACTTGGTTTTAGGTAATCCATCCACGAAATCCATCGCTATATGTTCCCATTTCCATTCTGGTATATCCAGTGGCTGAAGCAATCTGCTTGGCCTCTAATGTTCCGCTTTGACTCTTTGACACGTATAACATTTACTTATCCATTCCTCAATTTCCTTTTTCATGCTTGCCCACCAATAACTTTCTTTTAAATCCTGGTACATTTTCGTACTTCCAGGGTGAATTGAAAATCTCGAGTTATGCGCTTCTTGCAAAATCTCGTGCTTTAGTTCCACGACATTAGGTATCCAAATACGTGAGTTAGCACGGTATATTCATTTTCCATCCTTTTGAGCTTTAATTTCTTCTCATGTCAACTTATCCTTTTCGCGATTCATCACTTGCTCTTGACATCATCGAATCTTTTCCAAAATTTCGGGTTGAAATGACATCGCATATATGGCTTCACCTCCAAATTCTGGAGTCTGCACTTCTATTTCCATCTTTTCAAAATCCTTGATCAATTCTTCCGATGACGTTAACCTATTCAACCTTTCCTTGCGACTTAGAGCGTCTGCTACCACATTTGCCTTTCCAGGATGATAGTTTATCGCACAATCATAATCTTTGATCAACTCTAACCATCTCCTCTGCTCATATTCAATTCCTTTTGAGTAAAGATATACTTTAAACTCTTATGATCTGTATAAATCTCGCACTTTTCCCCGTATAAATAATGCCTCCAAATCTTAAGAGCAAACACAATTGCTGCCAATTCCAAATCATGCGTTGGATACTTTTGCTCGTGCGGCTTGAGTTGTCTTGACGCATATGCTATTACCTTCCCGTGTTGCATTAACACACATCCAAGTCCTTTATACGAAGCATCACTGAATATTACAAATTCTCCTATTTCATCAGGTAACACCAATATTAGGGTAGTTACCAGTCCCTTCTTTAACTCTTGAAAGCTTTCCTCGCACTTTTCCGTCCATATAAACTTCTCGTTCTTCTTTGTCAACTTTGTTAATGGGACAACAATCTTAGAGAAATCTTGCACAAACCTTCTGTAGTATCCAGCTAATCCCAGAAAACTTCTGACTTCTGTAGGAGTCTTGGGCCTTTCCCAATTCATTACAACTTCTATCTTGGCGGGGTCCACTTTGATTCCTTCTTTATTAACTACATGACCAAGAAATTGCAATTCCTTTAGCCAAAATTCACACTTCGAAAACTTAGCGTATAACTTCTCTTTCCTCAGAGTTTCCAAAGAAATCCTCAAATTCTCCTTATGATCTTCTTCCGTCTTGGAGTAAATCAGTATATCGTCAATAAACACTACAAAGAACTTATCTAAATATTGCTTGAACACTCTGTTCATAAGATCCATAAATGCGGCTAGCGCATTCGTAAAACCAAATGCCATTACCAAAAACTCGTAGTGTCCATATCTCGTTTGAAACGCTGTCTTAGGTATATCTTCCACTTTAATCTTTAATTGATGATACCCAGATCTTAAATCAATCTTGAATAAACACGAAGCTCCTTTTAACTGATCAAACAAGTCATCGATTCGCGGTAGAGGATACTTATTTTTAATCGTCAACTTATTCAATTCGCGATAATCAATGCACAACCTCATACTTCCATCCTTTTTCTTTACAAACAACACCGGTGCGCCCCACGGGGATACACTCGGCCAAATTACTCCTTTATCCAACAATTCTTGCAACTGAGCGGCCAATTCCTTCATCTCGATTGGTGCCATACGATAGGGAGCTTTCGATACTGGTTTCGTTCCAGGAGCCGAATCAATCGTAAACTCGATCTCTCTATCTGGAGGTAGTCCAGGCAATTCATCAGGAAATATATCTGGAAAATCTCTTACTATTTGGATATCCTCTATCCTCATGGGTTCTTTCTCCGCAGTCATAACATGAGACAAATAAACTTCGCATCCCTGATGTAATAATCTCCTTGTCTCGATAGCCGTTAGGAATTTCTTCTCTTGCCTCTTTCCTCTGAATATCACTTCCTCACCATCCTTGGTCCTCAACTTCACCTTCTTACTTTTACATTCTATTTGCACCTCATGGTTTGAAAACCAATCCATTCCTAGTATAACCTCAAACTCTCTTAACTTAAAGGGAATTAAGTCAGCAGAAAAGTGCCGACCTTCTATAGTCACATCACAATTGGGACAAATCTTATTAACAATAACTTTCTCTTGATTTGCTACCTCTATAATCAAATTAGGTTCCATAGGGTACGCATCACAATTTAACTTATCAAGAATACTTTCAGAGATAAAAGATCTAGTTGTTCCAGAATCAATCAATACTTTTACTTCTACTGAGTTAATCACAAGCATACCTGCTACCACGTCCACATCTTGCACCGCATCTTTCATTGTCATATTAAAAGTCCTAGCTCTGGGTTGAGCTGATGGTGCTGGGAGAGATGGAGGTCCAACAATCCTAAGAACATTGGCCTTCTAAACAGGCTCCTTGCAATTCCTGGCCATATGGCCCACCTTCCCACACTTGACACAAGCCAAGTTAGGCTTCCTTGCTCCATTTGGACACTCTGAAGAATAATTCCCTTTCTGGTTGCACTTGAAACAGGTCACATCCAACTTATTACACCTTCCCGGGTGTCTCTTCCCACAATTCTTGCACTCTTGAATCTGAGGTCTGTTATCCTTCCCCGATTGTCCTGCTTTCTGGAAACGGTTCTTCTGAGCTCCGTTACCGGGTTTAAACTTCTGAAACTTTTGGTTCTGACCTCCACTATTCTTACCAAACTTCCCTCTAAACTTTGAACTTCCTTGCTCTTGCTCTGAGCTTTCAAATTTCCTTTTTCTTCCTTCATTTTCTCTCCTCGCAGCTTCACGCTCACCTTCCACTATCATTGTCTTTTATACCAAGGTAGCATAATTCTTGATTTCCAACAACGCTACTTGACTCCTAATCCATGGCTTGAGTCCCTGTTGGAACCTCTTAGCCTTCTTTGTCTCCGTATTCACATACTCAGGTACGAATCTAGACAGCTCCGAGAATTTCACTTCATACTCCGCTACCAACATATCCTCTTGCCTAAGGTCCAAAAATTTCATCTCCAACTGATCTTGCATATAGCTCGGCAAATACTTCTCCAGAAATATCTCGGTGAACTTCTCCCATGTTAAGTCATTTCCTTCCAACAACGCTTTCGAAGACTCCCACCAGAAACTCGCTTCATCTTTAAGGTAATAACTCGCATACTGAGCTTTCTTGTCGTCTTTAACTTCTGCTAACTCAAAAGCTTTTTCCATTTCTCTTAACCACGACTGTGCTTTAATCGGGTCTGGCAAACCTAAGAATTCTGGGGGATGAACATATTGAAAGTGTTTGAATTTTCCAACTTTAGGGGCCATAGGTTGTTTCAAAAGCTGAGCAAGTCTGCTCATCATGGTGGTTTCTGGGATTACTTCCTGGTCTTGGGTTGGTATTTCTTCTTCTTGGTGATCTGATGAGTTGGCCATTTCTTACAAACCTGATTGAGCAATTATTTAACAATACGATAGCATGGCATATATATAACAACATTTTATTATGAAATCTTTTTGTGGGTTTTAAGCTTTATCCAATTTTGCACATGCAATCCTATTACTACATAATTCTCATATCAGTGTTGTTTTATCATGGCACAAAATAGGGTATTACGAATTTTAAACATGGTTGTACGGAAACATGATATTTAGAATAGTTTATGAGATATTTAGGGTGCATATTGGAAAACAAGAAAATGGAATTATTTAAACAAAGGGGTACATAAAGGAAAGTCTGGTTATCACAAGTTCTGAAATAAGGTATAATAATATAGCAGGGTTAAAAAGAGGAAAAACTGGAAAATATCCCCCTATCTACCCCTAATTTCTAACAACTACTGCTACAATGATCCGAAATACAACATAACAAATGAAAAAAAGGGATCTCGACATTTGACCAAGTGTCCCAAAGCCTACCAGCGTAGAAAAACAACAATCTACGGGCTCAACCAACAGTCCCGTCTAATCATCCAGAATCTCTCTCAACAAAACCAACATCCAGCGAATGATCTTATGCAGCCTCCGGGCCTCAACATCAGCATCACTAGTGGATGGTCCCTCATCCATTCTCCTCCGGGCAACCTGCTCCACCAATTGAATCCTAGCTCTCCACTCCTCAATCACTACTGAGGTCCTCTGCCTAGAGTCTCGAATCAACCTATCCACCAAAGCTCCCAACTCAGGAATACAGGAGTAAACGAAATCTCGGTCCTGGGCTAACTTCCCACCAACACTGACAGGTACAGTCTTAGGCATCTCAGACTCTGGCTAAGGGGCAGGGGTCTCTGAATCTGGCCTAAATGGTGAAATCTGCATAGGGATCTAACTACTCTCAGAAGGGTCCTCCTCTGGATCTGAACTAAGATACACAGGCTCCTCTGGAGAGGGTGGAATGGGGTCCACTAGGTTACCGGTCAAACTAATCTCTGAATCTGAGTCACTACCACTACTGGGATCCTGAGAGAAAATACAAAACAACAACCAAGAAACAACATTAGGGTTAAATAAAGTTTCCAGCTAACTCACACCCTAACTCTAGTTTCCACTATAACTGATACACACTTTCCTTAGACTATACCTAATAATCTAACTCAACTCTATATGAGTCGAACTCTCTCGCGATATAAATATACCCAAAATACCCTTTTAAAGCCTAACTTGTCTCAGGGACTGGAACCCGGATCTAATACCAACTTGTGACGCCCTCAATCTCGGGGTTAGGAAATGGGGACCCACACACCTTTAATCTAATAATTAAATAAGCATAAACCCCGATTAACTACTAACAGGATCAAACAGGATAAAGTATGAGACAAGATTACAACTACCAATCATAAAATATAACTTACAACCCCAAAATAATATTAAATAAACATAATCGATTCCGGCTTGGAACCGACAGATAACCCATTGTATCTTTACAACCTTCTGGCTAAGCGCTTTCTCACTCAAAAACACACCACTACCTGCTCTGGCAACCGAAAGCCCTCAACACGGTAGGGACCACCAGGTACGCTCTTACGAGCAGTGCGCCTAAGCCTGGCCATCTTCTTGCTTAACTGCCATGGTTAGATTAAAATAAAACATATGAGTATAAAACTCAGCAAGTAACTATAAAGCAGTTCTACGATATAAAATCCATAATATACTTTACCAATCTCAGGGCATTCTACTTTATTTGTTCTAGGTGGCATATTTCCATCTTTCAGGTTTTGAAAGGGTTATGAAGGAGAAATATGGGGCTTTCAAGGAACAAGGCTCGAAGCAGGGTGAAAGCCGACATTCATCACAAATCATTAAAGGATCGAAACAGATCTTTCAGAAAGGAAAGCAACAATATTTCACTATATGGAATCAATTATATGATCAACAGATTTAAAATCAGGGTTCACGAGCTTTAAGCTTCACAATATCACAATCAACTCCTTTCAAAGCGATATAAACCATTTACATTTTTTTTAAAGAATCAATTACTGAGCAGGAAGTTTCAATTCCTTTTTAAAATCAATATAGAACCCTTGATTGGACCACTTTATCTTTTCATTTCATTATAATACGGGTGATCAGCCCGTACCGACCTCCATCCGGTCTTTAAGGTACCATACGACATAATTTCAGCCTTAAACTGGACTAGCCCCGCTAGCCTCTTACAATGACTGGACTAGTCCCACTAGCCTCTTACGTCCAATCCAATCCATCAGGAATTCGTTTGGAAAACCTTGAGTTGGAAAAAGTAGGTTTTCTAAATTCATCATATCATTACCCAGAATATGAAATCATTCTGACTCTTTCAAGTCGAAACTCATTCTTAGATTCAATTTCAAGAATTTAAAGTTAAGGAAATGAATCAAAGATAAACAAGATGAAATTCTAGGGGTTTTTGAATCAATGACAACAAGGTACTTAAGTCAAAAGAATCAGACTGTTCCAAGGATCAATAGGGGATATGGTGATCAAAGAATATGGCATCATTACATGGGGTTCGTAAAGGTAATTATAGGGTTTATAACAGTTCATAGCATAATCAAATAAGTTGAAAAAAAAGATAGGTTACCAAAGGGTTGAATCAATAAGCTAATCAGTAACAGTTTTACAAGATCAAAGACAGGGTATCTCAAATCGATATCAGGGGTTCATCATTTTAACATTTCAATACTCTACATGGTATGAACAACATTCTCTCTATAACCATTTACACAAGTAATTAGAGTTACTTGCCTAAATTCGCTTTCCTGTTTCACAAAGGTTGAACTACTGCCACCTAGTATACCTTTCCCTTTCCTAGCCTGAATGCCCTCACGATCCGAATCTATAATCAAAACCAAAACCTCAATTAGTTTCTCAACTCTCGTTCCCGGAACGTTCACTCAATACGATAGCTCGAATATACTTCTGACTCGAACTATACGAGTATAGCTTATATACACACATGCACATAGCACATAACACATTCTTTTCTCATAGCCTTTATAACTTAAACTCGCTAAATTATGACTATAACTTATACGAGTACACGATTTCATTCATAGCTAATTACTTACGACCATAGCTATTACTTTATCAATCAACTTAATTTCTTTTTTTCCTTTTATCCATAATTCGAACCAAAACCACAATCAAACAAACAATTCCAAAGATTTTCACATATAAACACTCAATCATTCTATCAATTGCCAAATATCATATTTTGACCTTTAATTCATATGGCCTATTCGGCCTTAACACTTATCATAATTAAGAATCAAACATGCAAAAACCCTCATTTGACATGCATCAAGTATATCGTCCCAAAATAGTTTAATTTCATTCTTACAACTCATTAAAACTCATAATTCAAACGTAATCGTGGATGATCACTCAATTTATCACTTAATTCAACTTAATCAAGTAGAAACATTCGAATTTCCAAGAATCACAACATGAATGCATCAATTTGGACTTTTAACCATTACTTATTCTCATTACACTACCAATTATAAAAACGATTATCAATAAGTCATTCACATCAACAAAACCAACATAATCTTTCAAAAATATTAAGAGTCATTCGGCCTCTTCAAGAAATGCCCACATGCAAACTCAATTTCAAACCATTGCATCTTAATCACACTAATCTCTTAACATTAAGCTAGATTAACATTCGCATCCAACAAAAATCAACTTATTAACTTGTAAACTACAAATCCATTCGGCCTTTCAAAAGAAACCACATGCAAACACAAACTAATTGATTAAATACTAGAGCTCAGTGTTTAACATCATTGCTCACCACCGGTTCACCGGAGTTCATCATCGGTGGCGGTGGCATCACGGTGGTGCCCCCATTCGGGGGTTTCCAACCTTCAACCACCGATTTTCTCAAGTGATTACACACATGCAAGCATTCATCTTCACTTTAAATCATTCAAGAATCAAAGCCCTATTGTTTCCATAAAAACCGAATTTAAAACCACCAAATCCAACTTTGGTTTTTCTCAAAAGCTTAAAGATAGTGACATGCATGTATGTATATAGGTAGATAACACAAAAACTCACATAATCATGGTTCTATAACCGAAAAAGAGGTAAGAACAAGTTAGAGATTGAAGAGAGAGAGAGTGTATCGAGAGTGAGAGAGAGAAATCCCGAGAGGGATGAAGAAATGAGAGAAAAAGAAAGAGAAGAGAGAAGCTCGGGTAAAAAGAAAGAAAAGAGGAGGTGGGTGGGATTATATACTACCAAGGGAGGGGTAGTATGGTAATTGGATTATCTCGTTTCTGATTCACTTTTTATTCTTAAAAGAAAATGAATTTGATCTGCAAATATCTCTCTCGGAAATGATGAATTTGATATGAATGATAATTTTAAAACGTGAATCTCGAAATTAGCTTTCCAACTATTACTCATAATAAAATTTTGAGCGTACGGTTAATTTTATATGATTCTTACAAGTTTGTGCTAATAATAACACTTTATCACATAAAAATCAATTTAAAATGCAACGATCACCAAATAAATCCGTCCATCATTTTTAGAAAGTCTATAGGATTATTACGAAGATAACAGAACAAATCTCATGCAGTTATCTTACTCAGATAATTTTATGCACGAAGGTTAAATAAACCTTTATTTAAATTAAATAGTTCCCTTAAATCCATAAAAATATCAACAGATCACGTAATCATGCGTACAGACAGACAAACACACATATGAATACATCACAACTCATGTCTGATCATGGAAATTATCCTTCTTTAATATTATTCCTTTTTACGCGTTCCGGGTCACGTTCTGTCTGACGGCCCGACGCTCAGCGTTTCAATTACGCTTCTCATTATCATTATCAACCGACACGTCACTAGGACGCAATACTTCATTTAAACATTCATTTCACACAATCATGCATATTTCACATTTTATATACTTTAAACCCTTATTAGGACGGGTCCCGTTCTACCTGACGGCCCGATAACACAGCTTAAATCCTAAGCTGACTCTTTAAATTGGAACGCTTTTACTTACGCTCCTAGATTCTAATATACAGTAAAGACAATTAATCAACACTTAATCACATAATTATAGTCACTTCACATAAATCACACTTTATTAACTTAAACACGTTGCCAAATTCTCAGTCGTCACAGTAATATCGGTTCTTGAGAAAGATTGTTATGACCAAACTGACTTGATATAATTGGTCTTTGATTTCAGTTAGCTAGTCAGCACTTGGTTTAATTGATTAGTTAAAAGAATTAATTGATTAACTGTACCAACTGATGGTTAGCTAAATGGAGATCGATTCTAATTATATTAAGTCAAACTCTGACATGATTTTCAGATCTGAAATCAAAGGAATTAGGAATTTGGAGGAAGTAATGGTATTAGCAGGAATCGAAAGTTTAGTAAAATTAGCGTAATGTTACTACAAGTTTGTGCGAAATTGTATCTAGATGAATATGCCCTTTGCAATAAATAAGAAGAACAGAAAGTTATGGGTACGTGCTAGTGGAAAGAACATTGGCAAGAACTGAAGATCCAAGATAGAGCAAAGAAATGTCACCATCTATAATAATAATTTATGAAATACGTGAAGATACATCCGTGTTGAATGATGATTTAATGGAAGATACTGTGAAATACTGCGAAACTCGCAAATCCAAGTATCCGATGTAAGGCAGAGACTGACGAAGTCCGCATGTGAATTCAGGAAAAAGAAATGTTAATCAATTGGGAAAAACCAAATATGCGATCAATGATGATCTAAGCAAGGTTAAGAAAATAGCTACCGATGACTTTTGATAATTCTGTTAGTTAGTATTTAAACATTATAAATAAAAGCCTTCATTCCAGTGTTAACTCCAAAAATGGCTTCTCTAATAATGAGCAGATTAGTATTATCAAGAAAAAGAGATTCCTTATGTTTAAAAGAGATAATGAATGATCATAAGGATGGAGAACTAATCAAGAAAATAAGTGGAATCAAAAGGATGATAAAGAAACTTTATAAAATAGTTCAGAATATAAGCAAGCTGTGAATGTCAGTTGTGCCAAAACTGATATGAGAATGAAGTGGAACGCCGATAATTGGAGATAGGAATTTCATTCAAAGAATACGCATAAACAGGGAAGGTTAAACAAAGGTATTAGTGGTGAATTGTTAGAGAAGAGCATTACAATAAATCTCATATCGAAATTCTCTAGAATTAAAATGAAGTCCCGAAGGTTCTAACGGATAATTTACCAAGGTTACCTCGGAGCATAAGGTAAAATTTCTCATTGGTTACCGCACAGAGTCGAGCTGGTATCAAAAGCCCTGTATCGCATGGCCCAGAAGGGATTAAGTAATTAGTTAAGGAAACTTCAGGATTTTGGGACAAGGGAATAATGAGATAAAGAATATTTCACGTTATGCACAAACGTGATCATAGAAAAGACGAATGGAGGTATGATGTCACGCATTGATCATCAGAAGTTGTAAGCTGGAGGTCACAATAAAGACTGTGTTTGGAGTAAGGTATGGGTATTATGAGTTCTAATGATATTATGTGCCCGTCATTTCTGAGGATTAAATGAATATAGTGTATAAGGAGTATTTGGATAGTGTAATTATATTTATTGATAACATCCTGGCCCATTCAAGGACTAAGGAAGACCAAGTTGAACGCCTGAAGATATGCATGCGAAGTGTTGAAAAGTAGCAATTACGCTCTAAGTTTCAAAGATATGAATTCTGGTCATAATTGGTTATGAGCTACAATTATATAAACCAGGCAAGGTCCATTTAGGGATAGATGTCTTAAGTAGAAAAGAAAGAGTAAATATGCCACTTTCCCAACTCGTCGCAGTACTTCAAATGGTCCAATATACCTAGGACTCAACTTCCCTTTCTTTCCGAATCGAGTTAAACCTTTCCAAGGAGATATCTTTAGCAAGACTTTGTCTCCAGGTTCAAATTGCACATCTTTTCGTTCTTGATTTGCGTACTTCGTTTGTCGATCTTGAGCTGCAACTAATCTTTTTTGAATCATTTTTACCTTTTCCTGTGTTTGTTGAACCGGCTTTGGGCCAATTAATTTGCGCTCACCAACCTCGTCCCAATATGTAGGGGACCTACATTTTCTTCCATACAACGCTTCATAAGGCGGCATGCCAATACTCGCGTGATAACTGTTGTTGTAGGAAAACTCAATTAACGGCAAATGATCGTCCCAATTTCCTTTGAAATCTATTGCGCAGGTTCGCAACATATCTTCAATGGTCTGAATTATCCTTTCACTTTGTCCGTCCGTCTGCGGATGGTACGCTGTAATAACCCCAATTTTGGAATCTTTGAAACCCTTATGAATAGTGTTTTGCTGATTATGCTGAATAAGAAAACTTTTCATGCCACACTATGTAGGGGTTCTTTTATTGATCTTCTGGGATATTATTAGTACTTTATATGGTATATAAGTGTATGTAAAGATCGTCAGAATCCAAATCCGAACACTTTGATTTTTCTCGAAAATCCACCAGATACCGAAAGAATTGAGTATAAGGTAACATGATTAAAAGGATTTAAATTCAAGGATTATAAGAGAGGATCATAAAAGGAATATAATGTATTGTGAAAGGTTAAGGGAACCCAAGTAATAAGATCCCGGGTATGATCCCTCAAACGATAAACGAGAACGAAAGTTAAGCGAACCGTATAACAGATCAGCGGTCATTAGCCAAGTGATTAGGACTTAATCAAAGGGTTTGTGGAGAGTGATGTCATCTCACCAACAAGAAGAGGACAAGTGTGAGAGGATGACATGGGAAGATGACCTAAGCATGACCAAAAGAGAAGTGTGTTGTTGGTTGATTGTGAACCACACAAAATTTACCATGGTAATCATATAATTAACAAACCAAGTGGAACAACCAAGCCAAAAACAAATCATAAACATCAAAAAAACACAAAACACTTCCATTTTCAAGAAGTGCTCTCGGCTTTGTCCATTTCAAAGGAAGAAAAAAACCAAATCCTAGTTCCAAGCTTTGTTAATTAGTGAGGTAATTATCTAAGGTTCCTTGTACATAGATATGGATATTCTATAAGTTTAAGATTCAAATTCCTTCACAATCTCTTCCAATAATTCAAGGAAGAAGATGGTGAATAGTAACTTTCAAAAAATAACTTTAGTTTTCTTCAATTTTTATGAAAGTTTAAGGTTATACAAGCAAGGATCAAGGTTCTTTAGGCATTCAAAGCTCTTGTGTTGTGTTAAGAAGCTTCAAGAAGGTATAAACTCCAAACCCTAGCTTTAGTTTTGAGTATTTAGGAATGGTTATGATTGATATAGTATATGTGAAGCATGATGCTTGTTTGTTTAAAGTTTGGTTGAGTTTGTAGAGATTTTGATGGTTGAATCTTGGTTATTAGTTAATGAACCTTAATATGGTTAGTAGCTTTTGTTGTGATTGAATGAGTGGGTTAAAACATGAATTAATGGACTGATGTGGTGAGGTTTGGAGGGATTTTGGGTTGTAATGTTGATTGTGGGTTGATTGTGGATTGATTTGGAGTTGTACAAATTTGGTAATCGCGTAAACATAGCCGTCGTAATATCCGATTATCCTAGACTGTTTTTGTTCATAACATCAGGACCCGAGAACTCACTGTTAGGTTTTGACCATTTCCATGATTAGATAGTTCATGTTACGAGCTTCGTTTTGATATGTGGTACGCTTGAATCCGATGTACGGTTTAGGAGAAATGACCGTCTTAAGTAACGGCGTTTCGCGAACAAACCATTTCCCCTCGCCTTACTTTGAAACATTGGTTAAAGACCTTAAATGACTAATTGGAGTATGAAACATTTATGTAAAGTGGATTAGGCAGTTGGTAAGGTGCTCGCAAAATAATCGCCTTAAAACTCTTAATGGTTAATTTATTAAAAATGGTGGAGTCGAGGGTACTCGAGCGACTTAAGAGAATCATTAAGCGCAAAGCGAGCATTAGAGTCTAATTGGTTAAAGTATAGATTCTTAAGCGACTTTGGTTTAATTCCAACTTATATGTGGTTTATAGGTTACCAGACTCATCGCAGGACTTTTACCACCCCCAGTCGCTCAGGCAAGTTTTCTACCCGTTATACTGTTGTTGTGATGTATACATATGTATATGCATTATCTTGTGATAGATGCATGATGGTTAATTAGGAAATCTTGCGATATATTGGAGCATGTGATATGGTATATGTGCATGTCTGTTTAGTAATCTTGATATATATCTGTTGATTCAAATGCTTATTAGTTGCATAATACCTATGCTAGAGATAAGCAGTAATTGCGTATACCCTTAGTATAGGGGACCCAAAGGTGAACATTTTCTAAAACCGGGAGTCGATGTTCCCGAGTATATTATATATATTTATATATATATATATATATAGATATAGTTTTCAAAACTATGAATCGAATAAGGTTTATTCGATAACTTTATTTTTATTAATGAATATTAATTTGAATATTCATTCAAGGGCTTATGACTCTGTTTATTTTATTAATGAATATTATTTTGAATATTCATTCGAGGACATATGACTCCGTTTATTTTATTAATAAATATTATTTTGAATATTCATTCGAGGACATATGACTCCGTTTATTTTATTAGTGAATATTATTTTGAATATTCATTCGAGGACATATGACTCCGTTTATTTTATTAATGAATATTATTTTGAATATTCATTCGAGGACATATGACTCCGTTTATTTTATTAATGAATATTATTTTGAATATTCATTCGAGGGCATATGACTCCGTTTATTTTATTAATGAATATTATTTTGAATATTCATTCGAGGACTTATGACTCCGCTTATTTACTAAATAATATTCTTTATTTTATTAAAGAATAATGTTTCGATAATCAAACTTATTTTCGATTATTCAACTAAAGATCATACTTTCGTATAAGTATATCTTTGGTTATTTATTATTCATTTCAAGTATGAGTTTTAAAACTCCTACCTCGATTATTTTTATAAGGATCACCCTTATGGGAATATTATTTAAATAATAATATTCAGATATTTTCTAATATATCGGGACTAATTTATTTTATTAAATCAGCATTACTCCAAACATTCTTAAAAATGTTTTCGAGTCTTCAAAATGATTTTAAAGGTTAGGGCGGATCCCAAAACTCATTTTTATATTTAAGATCCTCCTTTCGAAGGGGATTTAAATACTCGCTCAAAACCTGAGGGATCCGGCTCTGTAGTGTGTTTCATATTCGCAACAAGGTTGCTATTTTGATAAAAGAGTTTTTGATTACTTACCCAACACTCGGGAAGTAAAATTCTTGGAACAAGTTAATCTATTAACAGGCATCGCCTGGGAAATATCGGTGAGTTTTCCTTTCCAACTAGATACGACTTCTTAGTGGAGCCGTATCAACAAATTTCTACTTGGGGAAAGGGAGAACGAGCTTTACGTTTCAGGGTCATGGATTTCATCTGAACTAGGAGTGGCGTAAGTGGTCGAGTAGCGCCGGCCCAGCCTTATTATATTGGCCCAAATGGCCCGGAAGTTCCGCTAAGATGGTCCATTCCTTAGGAGTCCAGTGTTCGGTTGACAAGTAAATCCGACAGGTTCTCCTCTACATGTAGAAAATGGTGGGGTTGCACTACTACGACTGATCATCGTAAGTGGTCTTCCTGGCGCGGCAAACTCCCGTAATGAGTTCATCATCCAATTGGATATTTCTGCAATACTACCCAGAGCACTTCGATAGAAAGGCTACGGTTGGGCGATTGTTGATTGTTGGCAGGGTCAAGTTTTCAAAATGATGTTTACATCAAATGAAGTATCTCGTAACTTCATTTTATTTTGATGATATTTTAAAGATTGATTTTATACAAGTTTTGTCTTGTAGCTTAATCTATGGGATGAACTATTTATACATTGAACGGTGGTAGTTCAAGTAGTATTCGGAAAAGATATAAGTATATTGGAGTATCTTGTAACTTCATCTTTTAAACATATATCTAGTTAATGATTGTCTTATGAATGACAAAGGTTTCAGAAAAATGTTGAGACAAGGTTAGATATATGAGATCACCTTGCAACGATATTTTTATACAGTTATAAACTGGAACTCTGTGTATATTATACATGTCAGAGGATTTCAAAGATTGTGAAAAGTATATATGTATATATATACTGAATATTTTGTGACTTGGTCGCGTTAAGATATCAGCTTGGTTCATTTCTTCTTGACCAAGACTTTCATGAGTACTATGAGAATGCTCATATATTGTTAATTACTATACATAATATTTCGGTGGGCTTGTTGCTCACCCTTGCTTTCTTCTTTCATCACACAACAACAGATAGAAAGGATGAACAGGACCAAGCTCCCAATTCGCAAGCGGTTAGGAAACGTTCCGCAGTTTTCTGGAAGCGTTGATGCCGCCATAGCTGAGGTAGGAGCTACCAATAGGCTAGGTTTTCAACTATTGATGAACCAGACTTATGTATAATATGAATTGTAATAATGGCGAGGAATATGTAAATTTATTCAGAACCCTTTTAAGGTGTAATGGCATATAATTGTGGAATAAAATGACTCGTGTTATTTTTGGATATTCATCTCTGAGACTATAACTTGTGGTGTGTGTGTTTATTGTGGGGTCACAGTACAGAGTAGTTGATTGTTTATTAAGATTTGGTGTTATTAAGGGAAATGGAACTCGTGACAACCCGGATCCCCGACCCCGGATTTGGGGGTGTTACATATGCCGTACTCATTTTCAGCTTAGTTCCCAAATGATCATGGAATTGTCTCCAAAATCTCGAGTTAAACCTTGGATCTCTATCAGACACGATAGATACAGGGACTCCGTGACGCATCACAATCTCATCCAAATACAATTTGACCAACTTTTCTAACGAAAATCTTTCATTTATCGGCAAGAAATGTTCTGACTTCGTCAACCGATCAATTACCATCCAAATCGCATCATGATTGGACTTGATTTTAGGTAATCCTACCATGAAATCCATCGCTATATGTTCCCATTTCCATTCTGGTATATCCAGTGGTTGAAGCAATCCTCTTGGCATCTGGTGTTCCGCTTTGACTCTTTGACACGTATAACATTTACTTATCCATTCCTCAATTTCCTCTTTCATTCTTGGCCACCAATAACTTTCTTTTAAATCCTGGTACATTTTCGTACTTCCAGGGTGAATTGAAAATCTCGAGTTATGCGCTTCTTGCAAAATTTCGTGCTTTAGTTCCACAATATTAGGTATCCAAATACGTGAGTTAACACGGTATATTCCTTTTTCATCCTTTTGAGCTTTAATTTCTTCTCCTGTCAAGTTATCCTTTTCGCGATTCATCACTTGCTCTTGATAGCATCGAATATTTTCCAAAATTTGGGGTTGAAATGATATCGCATATATGGATTCACCTCCAAATTCTGGAGTCTGCACTTCTATTTCCATCTTTTCAAAATCCTTGATCAATTCTTCCGATGACATTAACCTATTCAACCTTTCCTTGCGATTTAGAGCGTCTACTACCACATTTGCCTTTCCAGGATGATAGTTTATCGCACAATCATAATCTTTGATCAACTCTAACCATCTCCTCTGTCTTATATTCAATTCATTTTGAGTAAAGATATACTTTAAACTCTTATGATCTGTATAAATCTCGCACTTTTCCCCATATAAATAATGCCTCCAAATCTTAAGAGCAAACACAATTGCTGCCAATTCCAAATCATGCGTTGGATACTTTTGCTCGTGCGGCTTGAGTTGTCTTGACGCATATGCTATTACCTTTCCGTGTTGCATTAACACACATCCAAGTCCTTTATACGAAGCATCACTGAATATTATAATTTCTCCTTTTTCATCAGGTAACACCAACACTGGGGCAGTTACCAGTCTCTTCTTTAACTCTTGAAAGCTTTCCTCGCACTTTTCCGTCCATATAAACTTCTCGTTCTTCTTTGTCAACTTTGTTAATGGGACATCAATCTTAGAGAAATCTTGCACAAACCTTCTGTAGTATCCAGCTAATCCCAGAAAACTTCTGACTTCTATAGGAGTCTTGGGCCTTTCCCAATTCATTTTAGCTTCTATCTTGGCGGGGTCCACTTTGATTCCTTCTTTATTAACTATATTACCAAGAAATTGCACTTCATTTAGCCAAAATTCACACTTCGAAAACTTAGCGTATAGCTTCTCTTTCCTCAGAGTTTCCAAAGAAATCCTCAAATGCTCCTTATGATCTTCTTCCATCTTGGAGTAAATCAGTATATCGTCAATAAACACAATAACGAACTTATCCAAATATTGCTTGAACACTCTGTTCATAAAATCCATAAATATGGCTGGCGCATTCGTCAAACTAAATGCCATTACCAAAAACTCGTAGTGTCCATATCTCATTCGAAATGCTGTCTTAGGTATATCCGTCGGGTAGCTTTATTGATCATCCGTCGGGTAGCTTTGTTGATCATCCATCGGGTAGCCATTTATCACTTGACTCCATTTCATTTGTGCAGAATTACAAGACATCTTATATTTACATTTAACAACCTATTCTGCCCATCTACTAGCAGTCTACATGATTCATAAGCTACTACAGAATTTATGCCAAGTTGTTTACAGAAACGTGCTACAGTACTTATTGTTACATAAGCTACTCACCCGGTGGATATCAATTAGTCATCCGTCGGGACTATATTGAATCATCCGTCGGGGCTATAATTGATCATCCGTCGGGTGCTACAAAATTTACTAAGTTAAATCTACTAAGGTGTTTTGTTTAGCTTATCATCAAGTACACAACATATTCTTAACAATCTCCCCCAATTTATGTCTACTGGAATTGTAGCCGTAAATTAAGAGAAACTTGATGATAACAAAACATCCTAAAGATACAGTTTGAAAAATAGTAGAAAAAAACTAATAAGTGCTACAAATTGCTGAAAGTTGAACAATGGAAAGAACACAAAGAAATTGCTCACAATTATTATCAAGATGCTCCTCTAGTCTGAGCAGATAGATCTATTTCCTTTATTGTCTGGATTTCTTCCCAAGCCTTCTGTTGTTTTCTTCAATTTGATTCTGAAATTATCTGTGGAATTTAAGTTCATCACCTTCTGAGAGATTTAGCATTTCCTTTATTTCCAAAAGAGTCTCATTGCTAGAGATACTCAATTGGTCCTCCAATCTGAAGAATCTTCTAACACATTTGTCATCCATGAATTCCATCAGCCAATAGGGCCTTAGATGCACTCTTTTTCCTGTAAAGGGAATATATAGAGTTTTTGGAAGTGCATCTTTGGCTCTAGTACTCATTAGTTCCTGAATCCTCTTTAGAACTATTCTTCTTGCAGTCACATTGTATCCAAAGTTCTTTTTAAAGGATGAGTAGACTTTAATCAGAACAGATTGGATTTTTTGGAGAATCCTGTGAAGAGGCCATGTTATCTCTTTCCCTCCCTTGTATTTAAATACAAGTCTTTCAGGAAGATGTATGTAAGCATCAATTTCTCTTACTTCCTCCAGTTCATCCAAGTAGAGATTCATGTCTAAAAATTCCTTGATATCACAAATGTACATGAAATCTCTCTTGTTGACTGTGGGTTGGGATTTGGTTAGAGCTTTGGATCTGAGAGATACACGCTTCATTTTTTTGCTAGCTCTAGTTTTTGTCTTCTTTGTCTTGAAGATAGGTAAATTTAGCTCAGGAATTGGTAAACTATCCTAGTCTACTGGCTCATTCTTAGGAACAATTGGTTCACCATGAATATTTCTTGTTGGATCAACCACTTTGAATTCTTCAAATACCACTGAGGGTTTTGATGTCTGAGTTGTAGTTGTAGGCTTTTTGGGAGATTGGTCTTCCAATTCCTCATCATTAAAGTTCACTTTCCTCTTGGAATGGAGTTTGTATCTAAATCTTCTTTTCTGCTGTGATTCTTCTGGCATTTTCGGATCCTTAGGTTCAGTAATTACAGTTGGTTGTACAGAAAGTTCCGTTGTGGCTTTTACAGCTTGAAGCTTGGCCAAGATAGCAGCTTGTTCTTTTTTTTGTTTTTTCTTCTTATCATCCAAAGCAACTTGCTTCTTTTCTAGCCTGATTCTTTCTTTCTCTTCCTTCTTAGCTTCCACAAATAGTGGGTGTCCAACCAC
Organism: Apium graveolens; assembly: GCF_009905375.1. NCBI lineage: Eukaryota > Viridiplantae > Streptophyta > Magnoliopsida > Apiales > Apiaceae > Apium > Apium graveolens. The sequence continues at coordinate 84,298,296 of NC_133652.1, forward strand.
CACACAAATCTCCTTACCATTTCTGTAAATTTTAGCAATTCTCCTTTTAAGCGCTAAATCAGTTGGATCCTTGTAGAATGCAATAGACCTAGCCAACAGCTTCTTCTCATCTGGCCTAGGTGTTTCAAACACTGTATACATAGGATTCTTGTCTGAAAACTTAGAGTAGTTCCTTTTGGCCTTCATGATGGGATCTTTCTTTAGAGATTTAATGCAGGAAGTTTGACCTCTTTCTAGATAGTTCATACTTATGTCATTCACAGAAATTTTCATAAATTTAGAGTGATGATTGAAGACTTTGTCTGGCTTCTGAATTGGCCCAAACTCTTGTTGAATATCTGCATCTATTTTTCTCTTTTTTTCTCTTATTTCCTTCTCTAGAGCTATAACATCAGGCATCTTAGAATTTGATTTTGACTCAAGCTTTTCAGCTGCTAGATGGATTTGATCAATGTTATCCAACACTGATGGTCTTGTGAGAGCAATTGTTGGCACAATCACTTTTCTGACTTGTATATTTAGCACTTTTTGCTCCCCCTCACTTCTTGATTCCCCTTGACTGAATAAGACAATTGAGCTTGTTTTCTCCCCCTTAGAAGAGGTTTCTTTCTCCCCCTTTTTGTTATCAGCAAGTTGAGTAGAAGAAGGGGTTTGTGCTGCCACTAGCCTTTGAAGCAAGTCTATTTGTTGTGCCTGATGTAGATGTATAGCTGTTAGAGAGGCTTCCATTGCTGTCATTATTTTCTTCAAGGAATCCACCTTGGTGGCAAGATCAGTGTTCTTCCTTAATTGTCTTTTGATATCAAGCATTGTAGCTTCTGGAAGTTTTGCATATAATATATCAGCTATATCCTTCTTCACTTGAGTGATCTCTGTTTGGATAAAAGTGATATCCTGATTGTGTTGGAAGCCTTAGATTTGATGTAGTTGGAGAGAAGCAAGATGTGCTTGCAGAAGCTTCTTGGTGCTAACATTTTTGGATGATTGAAGAGCAGACTGTGTTTGACTGATAAGATGGATGAGTGTGGTCTTTAAATGATGTTCATCATATTTCTTGGAGAAGGCCCATGATGGTATACCTGATCTGGAACTAGGGCCTACTTCCCCCCTATGTCAAATGGCTCTTCTTCACTTTCTTCATCCTCACCACCAAAGAAATATTCTGAACCACCAGTCTTATAGTCAATATCATCAATTGTAGAGGGCAGAGCTATGATTACATCTTTTTCTCTTTGCATAGAGAGTGTGGTGTGCACCAAATTTAGCATTCTTTCTGCATTATCATTGCCCTGTCCAGCTAGAAGTTGATATGCTGGAACAGGGTGAGTAAATGTCTCAGCATCCAAGGAGGTAGAATCTATAACAGCTTGACTTTGCTGAGATAGTCCCTCCTTATCTGCATCCTGGGCATTCATTAACTCACTTGCAATGACATCCACCCTTATTTATCATGTACCTGCATTTCTCTCATTATCTCTCTTTTCTTACATCAAGGTCTCACCTTGGCTTCCCACCCTCACACCCTCACCTTCACCATCTAAGGTGGGACTCCTCTCACTCACTTTTCCTAGTTTTGAAGAAATGGACTGCATTAGATCACTCTTTTCATCTTTTTTTTCCTGGGAGCAACCCAGACTCTCACTCAAATCACAACCTTCCCTCAATCCTAAAAATGATTGTACAATTACTAAGTCATCTTCACTTGTAATTATAGTTGAACTTCGAAGTTGTGTAGAGACTCCCGACGGATGAGAAATATCCATCGGGGTAGTAATTTGACTATCCGACGGATGATTGCTGTTAGGCACATCCGCCGGGATACAATCACTACTCGAAGGATGAACAATATCCTTTGAGTGAGTAGAAATGAATGAGTGTGGAGTGGAGACTATTGTAGACTCTGTGCAGATTGTTGATAATTTTGGCACAGATGTCTCAACAGTCTCAGAAAGAAATGGCAAGTGAACCAACAAATCATCTAGAAGATGATGCTCACTTGCATGGATTTTTGGCTTCTCCAACAGAGTTAAAGATGGAGAATTTGGTTGAGATGTATGAATCATATCAACATCCAATGAGTGTGTGGGAGAATTTGGTATTTCAGGTGCTTCAATTATTAGAGATTTTGGCTGTGACTCCACATTTATTGGAGCCACATCAACCTGACTTTGAGAAGGTGCAGTGAATGTGTCTTTAGCACCAGTTTTTACAGTGTGTGATCCCTATGCATCCCCAAGGGTTTTTGATCTTTTCTTTCTAGTATAAGTTTGTGGTGAGCTAGTGTCCCTACCCCTTTTGGCCTATGCTCTTGGTTGGGAGCTTGTTTCAATGGTAACATCCTTTTGGGAGGATAAAACCAGTGATGAGCTAATTTCCTTATTAACAACCACAGTTTGTTGGGAAACTGTGATGTGGCTAGGTTTGGGTACACTCTTCTCACCAGCCTTATCCTTAGGGCTTCTTTGATTTTCACCCTGTCCCTCACCTTTCATTCCCACCTTCACACTCCCTTCTTTACGTTTGGTGGATTTTACAACTGATTTCTTTTGAAAGAAATCAGAGGGGGCTTTCTTAGCTTTGGATTTAGGAACTTTTGTTGGTTTGTAGCTTGGGTAGGCAACTGTTGGGTCATTGACATAGTTGTCATAGCTACACTAGAAAGCAAACAAAGTTGTGAGGTTGGAAGAGGGGAGACAGAAGAAATTACCTCACTTACCTGAGGTCCCTCCATTACTGGAAAGTAGTATAAGGGAACCTCCTTGTGATGATTTGCTCTGTTTAAATATGCAATAATCCTTCTTTATTGAACCCAAAAATTTAACTTGTTGGTTGGGTTCTCAATCACAATGTCTTCTATACGATGGTTAGAAAGCATCATAAAGAATCTAGCATAATAGACACTTTTAACTCTCTGATTGATCTCTCCTAACTTAAAGCCTAACTGAAACAAAACCAAATCACTGAAATTAAAGAACTTATCAGAAACTAGCATGTAAAGCATGTTAAGCATATAAATGTTTATAGAGTCAAAGTTACTAACTTTACCAGAAAACACTTTAGTTACTACATCACATAGATAACTCCATTCTTTCCTAAGACCAAACCTCCCAATTTCACTTAGTTTAGAAGTAGTGAGTGCATAGCCCATGGAATTAAGCATATTAACAATGTCAGTATCTGTGTGTGGAGCAGTTACAGTATTATCAGGAATCTTGAAGCATGTTTTAACAATATCACTATTTATGCAAAATTGCTTACCTTTCAGAGTGAATGTGATGGTCTTGTCTTTCGAGTTGTACACTGCATTTGTCCATATCCCTTGAACAACCTCACAGTAAATGGTGGGTGATTCCAGCATGGCATAGTTGAGTTTGCAGTTCTTCACAAAATCCATCATTTTGTGATAGTCACCAGATTATTGAATCTTCATGTTCACCAAAGCTGAAAAGTTGTTTTTCTCATAGATATAACCGGTTTAAGACATGATTTTCACTACAGGTGCCATTGTTAGAGATTTGGAATTTGCAGAGAGAGAGAGTTTTCTTTTGAGAAGAAAGAAATTAGAGCAATTGAATCTTTAGAATGATAAAAGAGATGAATAAAAATGAATTTGCTTTTATACTATCTCAGAAATTAACTGATAAAAATAATAAAGTAAAATAAAGTAACCAATAAAAATGGCCCAAAATAGCCATTTAAAAATAAATAAACTGTAAAAATTATGTCACTTATTCGTCGTGTCATGCTTAAAAGCTGTAAGTATACTCGATGGATAATGTTCAGGGAATTAACGGCTAGGATTGAGATAATTCGACGGATGAGGATAAATCAGTTATCCGTCGAGTTATAAAATATTCCAGAAAAATAATTGATTTTATTGACAAATTGTATTCCGACGGATGATCAAACTCGATGGATAATGATCATCCGTCGGGATGTAAATTTTGACTTAGTCAAAATTTCATCCAAAACAGAAAACTCAATTAAATTTCTGGCTACATAACCACTTGCAAGAATATCTGAAATAATTCAAGAGAAATTAAGCATACCCAATTCACTTACCAACCTTGAAAAGGTGGATTCTTCAATTGGTTTGGTAAATATATCTGCAAGCTGCTTTTCACTTGGAACAAGATGCAGTTCCACAGTACCATTCATCACATATTATCTTATGAAGTGGTACTTGATGTCTATGTGCTTTATTCTTGAATGTTGTACTGGATTTTTAGTGATGGCAATTGCACTTGTGTTATCGTAGAAAATAGGAATCCTATCCACTTGTGGACCATAGTCCAACAATTGGTTTTTCATCCACAAGATTTGTGCACAGCAACTGCCAGCAGCAATATATTCAGCTTCCGCTGTAGAAGTAGAGACTGAATTTTGCTTTTTACTGAACCATGACACAAGCTTATTTCCTAGAAATTGACAGGTTCTGTTAGTCCCTAATAATGCAACAAGAATTATAGAAGGGGGGTTGAATGGAATTCTTGAAACTTTTTTTGAATTATAAAATGTTCTAACTTAAGATATATATGACAGTGTTTTGATTTGCAAGGTGCGGAATGACAAGTTAAATATGAATCAAAACACAAAGTAATAAGAACACAAGTCTTTAAAACTTTCTGGTGGATTTGAATGTATCCACCAGATATATATATATATCAAGAGAACTCTATGAAGCTTGAATAGCTCACAGCTGCTTACAAATAAGAACAACTAAACTTACAGGGAAATGCTAAGGATACAGCTTACAACTGTTTCTCTGAGAAAAATACTTGCTTAGTCTTCTTGTTGTTCTATTTGCTACTCTTGGTTTATATATCACCAAGATTACACAGTAATAAGACAAGATAATAAAATAAAACCTATCAAGTCTAATACTATGCTTCTTCACTACTCTATTCCAGCATCTTTGAATATCTTCATAATAGCATGGAAATGGCAATGCTTCTTTGTTCTCAAAAACCCAGTTGAGTAGGCTTCCACATTCCTTTTGCATACCCTCGACGCATATGACTGTGTTGTTACTGTCAACAGATGTTTGAATTGATTATCCGTCGGGTACATGATCATCCGTCGGGTTGCCTTGTTGATCATCCATCGGGTAGCTTTGTTGATCATCCGTCGGGTAGCTATTTGGCACTTGACTTCATTTCATTTATGCAGAATTGTAAGATATCATTTATGTACAATTAATCAACCTATTCTGCATTTCTAATTAAAGTCAACATGACTTATATGCTACTACAGAATCTATACAAAGGTGTTTGCAGAAATGTGCTACATGACTTATTATTACATAAGCTACTCACTTGATGGATGTCAAATCATCATCCGTCAGGACTCAATAGAGTCATCCGCCAGGACTATATTTGCTTATCCGTCGAGTGCTACATATTTCACTAAGTTAAATCTACTAAGGTGTTTTTTTAATGAAATCATCAAGTTCATAACATATACACAACAATCTCCCCCAATTGATGTCTACTAGAATTGTAGCCATAAATTAAGAGAAACTTGATGATAACAAAACACCCTAAAAATACAAATTTAAATGGAAGTAGATAAAACTGTAAAGTGCTGCAAATAACAAAATATACAAAGATTTGCTCAGTCATTTTCAAGGTGCTCCTCTAGCCTGAGCAGATTAATTTATTTCCTTGATGATCTAGATCTCTTTCCAAGCTGTCTGTTGTTTTCTTCTATCTGATTTTGGAGTGTCTGTGGAATTCCAGATCATCAGATTCTTAGAGATTTAGCATTCCTTGTATTTCCAAAAGAGTCTCATTGCTAGAGATGCTCAACTGGTCTTCTAATCTGAAGAATCTTCTAACACCCTTATCATCCATGAATTCCATCAGCCAGTAGGGCCTTAGATGCACTCTACTTCCAGTATAAGGAATAATTAGAGTCTTTGGGACATCATCCGTGGCTCTAATACTCCTCAGTTCTTCAATCTTCTTTAGAACTAGTCTTCTAGCTGTCACATTAAATCTAAAGTTCTTCTTGAAGGATGAATAAACCTTTATCAGCACAGATTGGCTTTCTTGAAGAATCCTGTGAAGTGGCCATTGTATCTCTTTTCCTCCCTTGTACTTGAATACTAACCTTTCAGGTAGATTCCTGTAAGCATCAATCCCTCTAACTTCTTCCAGTTCATCTAGATAGAGGTTTAGATCTAAGAATTCCTTGATGTCATAGATGTACATGATATCTCCCTTGTTGACTTTGGTTAGGGACTTGGATCTGAGAGTTGAGGGCTTCACTTTCTTGACTGCTCTGGTCTTTTTCTTCTTTGGCTTCATGAAGTCAGGTAGATTTAGTTCAGGAATTGGTAGATTATCCCAGTCTATTGGCTCATCCTTTGGAATGATAGGTTCACCATGGAAATTCTTGGATGGATCTATCTTGAATTCTTCATATGCCACAGAGGGCATGGATGTTTGAGTTGTTGTAGAAATAGACTCTTTGGGAAAGTATCCTTCCTTTTCCTCATCACTGAAATCTAATTTTCTCTTGATTCTTTGCTTGTACCTTGGCTTCTTTTTTTGTGGAGGTTCATTTTATATTACTTGATCTTGAGATTCAACAATTTTAGATGGTTGTGCAGAAATTAGTTGTATGGGTTTCACAGCTTGTAACTTGGCCAAGATAGCAGCTTGCTCCTTTTTTTGTTTGAGCTTTTTAGCATCTATAGCAGCTTGCTTCTTTTTTTGCTTCAGTCTTGCCTTTTCTTCCCTTTTTGCTTCAACAAAATGATGGTGTCCAGTCACCACACAAATTTCCTTACCATTTATGAAAATCTTGGTTATTCTCCTTTTTAGAACTGAATCTGCAGGATCCTTGTAAAATGCTATAGACCTTGCCAACAGCTTCTTCTCATCAGGCTTTGATGTCTCATACACTGTGTCCAAGGGGTTCTTTAGTGAGGATTTTGGATAGTTCATTTTTGGCTTCAAAATTAGCTCATCCTTTGGAGATTTGATGCATGATGACTGTCCTCTTTCCAGATTATTCATGCTCATATCATTCAGAGATATTTGCCTGATTTGAGAGTGATCAATGGCTGATTTTCCGGCTTCTTTGCTAGCCCAAACCTCTTTTGAATATCCTCATTAATTTTCTCCCAGTTGATTGGGCTCAACTGCTTCTTTTCAGCTGCTCTCAATATGGTTGCTGCTTCATTAATCAGATCAATACTGTCTGTAGTTGGTGGCTTGGTGAAAGCAATTATAGGTACAATTACTTGGCTAACTTGAATATTGAGTTGTTTCTCCCCATCACTTGATCCTTTCTCCCCCTTTTTGTTATCATCAAGTTGTGTGGGAGGGAGTTGAGCAGCCACCAACTGTTGGAATAGAGCAGTCTGAGCTTCTTGATTGGTAAGTATCTTGGCCATTGACTTCTCTACAACAGATAGTCTTGAGTCCATGGCCTCAACTTTCCTATTGAGATCAGCCTCCTTCCTTAGCTTTTGAGCAATTTTAGTCATGGTGGTTGCAGGGAGTCTAGCATCCATTCTTTCTATAACATCTTGCTTGACTTCAAAAATTTCCTACTTGATTGCATCCACACTCTGACTGTGTTGAAGGGCTTGAATTTTATGCAGCTGGAGTGCTTCAAGATGTGCTGTGAGCAGCTTCTTTGTGCTAGCATTGGAAGACGCCTGAATGGCTGCTTGGGTGTCATGAATTAACTTGAATAGAGTTGATTGGAGATGTGAGTAAGAACATTCTTTTGTAAGCATCCAGGAAGGGACATCTGCATTTCCCCTATGTTCATGCTATCTTCCTCATCATCCCCATCAGCATCCCCAAAAGAAGCTTCATCCAATTCAAAATCACTGCCAATGTTGGAAGGCATAGCAGCGATTGCATCATTTGCTCTTTGTAAAGATTGTGTAGTATGCACCAAGTTCAACAATCTTTCAGTCTCCTCATTGCCCTGTACAACTAGAGTTTGGTAAGCTGTCATAGGGTGAGTAAATGTCTCAGCATCCAGGGAAATGGAATCTATAACAGCTTAATATTTTTGCTGAAATAGCCTTTCCCTTTCTGCATCATTGACATTCATTGACTCACTTACAATGGTTCCATCCTTATCACTCCTGTACCTGCATTTCTCTCTTGATCTCTCTTTTGTTACATCAAGGTCTCACCTTGGCTCCCCACCCTCACACCCTCACCTTCACCATCTAAGGTGGGACTCCTCACACTCACTTTTTCCAATCCTGAAGAAATGGATTACATTTGTTCACTCTTTTCCTCTCCTTTTTCCTGAGAGCAACCCAGACTCTAACTCATTTCACTCCCTTCCCTCAATCCTAGGAGTGATAGCACTACTACTAAGTCTTCTGCACTTGTAATAATTGATAAAATTTGAAGTTGTGCAGAGACACTCGACAGATAAGGGATATCCGTCGGGTTAGCAGTTTGACTATCCGATGAATAACTGCTGTTATGCTTATCCGTCGGGATACAATCACTACTCGACGGATGAACAATATCAATCGAGTGAGTAGAAATGAATGAGTTTGGAGTGGAAACTATTGTGGACTCTGTGCAGATTGATGAGAATTTTGGCACAGATGTCTCAACAGTTTCAGAAAGAACTGGCAAGTGAGCCAACAAATCATCTAGAAGATGATGCTCACTTGCTTGGATTTTTTGCTTCTCCAAGAGATTTAAAGATGCAGAATTTGGAAGGGATGTGTTTATCATGTCAACATCCAAAGAGTGTGTGGGGGAATTTGGTGTTTCAGGGGCTTCAATTGTTAGAAATTTTGGCTGTGACTCCACATTAATTGGAGCCACATCAACCGGACTTTGAGAAGGTGCAGTGACTGTGTCTTTAGCACTAGTTTGCACAGTGTGTGAACCCTATGCATCCCCAAGGGTCTTTGATTTCTTCTTTCTAGTGTAAGTTTGGGGTGAACTTGTGTCCCTTACCCTTTTGGCCTGTGCTCTTGGCTGAGAGCTTTGTTCAATAGTCACATCCTTTTGGGAGGATGCAACTAGTAATGAGCTTATATCCTTATTAAGCACTGCAGTTTGTTGGGAAACTGCAGTGTGGCTAGGCTGGGAAACACTCACCTCTCCAACCTTATCCTTGGGGTTTCTTTGATGTTCACCTTGTCCCTCACCTTTCTTACCCACCTTCACACTCCCCTCTTTTGGTTTGGTGGATTTTACAACTGGCATCTTTTGAGAGACACCAGAGGGGCTTTCTTTGTCTTTGTTTTTGAAATTTTGGGTTTGGGAGCTTGGGTAGGCAACTGTTGGGTCAATGATACAGTTGTCATAGCTACACTAGAATGCAAAGAAGTTTGTGAGGCTGGAAGAGTAGAGACAGTTGAACTTACCTCACTTACCTGAGGTGCCTCCATAACTGGAAAATAGAAGAGTGTCACCTCTTTGTGATGGTTTGCCCTGTTCAAATCTGCAATGATTCTCCTTTCTTGAACCCAACAATCTAATTTGTTGGTTGGGTTCTCAAGCACAATATCCTCAAAGAGGTGGTTAGCAAGCATCATTAAAAATCTAGCATAGTAAACATTTTTACCCCTCTTGTTTAGCTCCCCTAACTTAAACCCCAACTCAAATATGACAAGATCACTAAAGTTTAAAATTTTATCAGTTACTAGAATGTAAAGCATGTTGAGCATAGAGATATTAACTGAATCAAAATTTCTAATTTTACCAGAAAATACCTTAGTAACTACATCACACATATAACTCCATTCCTTCCTAAGACCAAATCTCCTAATCTCACTTAATTTAGAAGTAGAGAGTGCATAGCCCATGGAATTAAGCATATTAACAATGTCAGTGTCTGTGTGTGGAGAAGTTACTGTATTATCAGGAATTTTGAAACATGCTTTAACAATATCACTATTAACACATAATTCCTTACCTTTAATAGTGAAAGTGATAGTCTTATCAGTTGAGTTGTATGTTGCAGTCGTCCACATTTCTTCAACAACCTCACAGTAAATGGTGGGTGATTCCAGCATGGCATAGTTGAGTTTGCAGTTCTTCACAATATCATCATTTTGTGGTAGTCCCCAGACTGCTGAATCCATCCCCTTGTTCATTAAAGCTGTAAAGTTGTTCTTCTCGTAGATAAATCCAGTTTGAGACATGATCTTTACGACTGGTGCCATTGTTAGAGAGTAAAAACTTGCAGAGAGAGCAAGTGCTTTTGAGAAAGAGAGAAGTTAGAGCAGATGATTTGAGAATGATAAAAGAAAAGCAGTGAAAATGAATTGTGCCTTTATACTATCTCAAAAATAACTGTAAAAAATAATAAAGTAAAATAAAGTAACCAATAAGAATTACCCAAAATAGCCGTTTAAAAAATATATATATAAATTCCATCAATTATCCGTCGTGTTATGCTTACAAACTGTAAGTATACTCGATGGATAATGTTCAGAGAATCAATGGCTAAGAATAAGACAATTTGACGGATGAGGATAAATCAGTTATCCGTCGAGAAATAAAATATTCCAGAAAAATAATTGATTTTATTAACAAAATGTATACCGGCGGATGATCAAACTCGATGGATAATGATCATTCATCGAGATGTAAATTTTGACTTAAGCCAAAATTTCATCCAAGACTGAAAAATAAATTAAATTTCTGGCTACATTACAACTTGCAAATTATCCATAAAGATTCAAGAGTAATTTAGCATACCTAACTCACCTACCAACCTTGAAAATGTGGATTCATCCAGTGGCTTGGTAAATATATCTGCAAGCTGCTTTTCACTTGGAACAAAATGTAGTTCCACAGTACCATTCATTATATGTTCCCTTATGAAGTGGTACTTGATGTCTATGTGCTTTGTTCTTGAATGTTGTACTGGATTTTCAGTGATGGCAATTGCACTTGTGTTATCACAAAAAATAAGAATTCTTTTCACTTGCAGACCATAGTCTAGCAATTGGTTTTTAATCTACAGAATCTGTGCACAGAAACTGCCAACAACAATATATTCAGCTTCAGCTGTAGAAGTAAAACTGAATTTTGCTTTTTACTGAACCAGGACACAAGCTTGTTTCCTAGAAATTGACAGGTTCCTGTTGTAATTTTTCTATCAATTCTGCAACCTGCATAATCTGCATCTGAATAACCAGTTAGATCAAAACCAGAATCTCTAGGGTACCAAATGCCAAGTTTTGGTGTTCCCTTGAGATATCTGAAAATTCTCTTAATAGCTACTAAGTGAGATTCTCTAGGATCAGCCTGAAATCTAGCACAAAGACATGTAGCAAACATTATATCTGGCCTACTAGCTGTTAAGTACAGAAGTGAGCCAACCATGCCCCTATAACTTGAAATGTCCACAGACTTTTCAGTAGTGTTTAATTCAAGCTTAGTTGCTGTGGCCATGTGAGTTTTTGCAGATGTGCAATCCATTAGATCAAACTTCTTTAAAAGATCATAAATGTACTTAGTTTGACTAATGAATATTCCATCACTAACTTGCTTAACTTGCAAACCAAGAAAGTAAGTTAGTTCTCCCATCATACTCATTTCCTACTTACTTTGCATCAATTTGGCAAACTTTTTGCAAAGTTTCTCATCTGTAGAGCCAAAAAAAATATCATCTACATAAATTTGAACAAGTATGCTAAAGCCATTAACATTTTTAAAGAATAAAGTTTTGTCTACAGTACCTCTAGTGAAGTGATTCTCTAAAAGAAACTTTGACAAAGTGTCATACCAGGCTTTAGGTGCTTGCTTCAGTCGATAAAGTGTTTTCAAAAGATAGTAGACATATTCTGGAAAATTTGAATCTTCAAAACCAGGAGGCTGACTGACATAGACTTCCTCCTCCAAATCTCCATTCAGGAAGGCACTTTTGACATCCATTTGATAGACCTTGAAATTGGCATGGGCTGCATATGAAAGAGATGTGTCCTAAGTCCAATCATGTATGATGATTTAGGAATAACTTTTATGTAATCTGTTTTGATTTCATTGATATTAATAAAAGACTTGTTTTGGTTTTTGTAATAACCCCATTTTTTGGAAAATTTTGAAACCCTTATGAATAGTGTTTTTGCTGAATGAGAAAACTTTTCATGCCACACTATGTAGGGGTTCTGTTATGGATATTCTGAGATTTTATTAGTACTCTATATGGTATATAAGTGTATGTAAAGATCGTCAGAATCCAATTCCGAACACTTTGATTTTTCCCGGAAATCCACTAGATACGAAAAGAATTGAGTATAAGGTAACAAGATAAGAAGGATTTAAATTAAAGGATTATAAGAGAGGATCATAAAAGGAATATAATATATTGAGAAAGGTTAAGGGAACCTAAGTAATAAGATCCCGGGTATGATCCCTCAAACGATAAACGAAAACGAAAGTTAAGCGAACCGTATAACAGATCAGCGGTCATTAGGCAAACAATTAGGAAGTTAATCAAAGATATTAGAGGGGATGATGTCATCCAACCAATGGGAAGAGGACAAAGAGGGAAGGATGACACCACATGATGACATAAGCATGACATAGGAGGGAAGGAGGTGTGGTTGGCTATTAACCACACAATTTGCAAGGTTAATAAAGTAATTAACCAAAATCTAAACAAAAACAACCAACCAAAAGCAAAACACAAAAATCATTTCATCTTCTTCAAGCCTTTGCTCTCGGCTTTTCTTGTTTTTAAAGAGAAGAATTTCAAAAATCCAAGATCCAAGCTTCCTAAATTGGTGAGTTAATTCCCTAATCATCCTTATGCATAGTTAGGGCTATATCATGAGTTTAAGCCTTCAATTCTTTCTCAATCTTCTTCATTAAATCAATGAAGAAGACAATGAATAGTGTTTTCAAGTTTTTAACTTGAAATTTTTCTTGTTTTCCTTTAAGATCCAAGCATCCCTAAGACTTCTCAAAGCTTCTTAAGGCTTCCTAGCTACTCCCACCACTTCAAGGAAGGTATATCATCTCCAAACCCTAGATTCCTATGTTTAATAAGATGATTTTGATTATTATGGTGATATTGTAGCTTAATGTTTGTGGTTTAGAGTTTGGGTTGAAGTGGTATTGAAATGGAATGGTAAATCTTGTTGTTTTGGTTAAAAGAATGTAGTATAGTTAAATTCAAGCTTAGGCATAAGTATGAATGTTAAAAATTGAGTTGATTTGGGGCCGTTGTAATGTAGTTTAGATGGAGGTTGATTGGGTTGTGAATTGGAGTTGAAATTGTGGTTGCTTGAATTGGTTTAAATTTGGGAAATCGCGTAAATATAGCCGTCGTAACGTCCGATTTTCTTTAGACTGTTTTTGTGCATAACATTAGGACCCGAGAACCCCCTTCTAGATTATGACCATTGCCATGTCTAGATAGCTCGTGTTACGAGCTTCGTTTTGATATGTAGTTCGTTCGATTCCGATGCACGGTTTAGGAGAAACGACCGTTTCAAGTAACGGCGTTTCGCGAACGAAACTTTTCCCCTCGCCTTACTTTGAAACATAGGTTAAAGACCAAAAAGGGTTAATTAATGTATGAAACATTTATGGTAAGTGTGCTAGGCAGTTGGTAAGACACTCGCGAAGGAATCGCCTTAAAACTCGTAAAGGTTAAATTATTAAAAATGGTGGAGCCGAGGGTACCCGAGTGACTTAAGAGAATCAATAAGCGCAAAACAAGCGTTAGAGTCTAAGTTAGTTAAAGTATAGATTTACAAGTGACTTTGGGTTAATTCCAACTTACTTGTTGTTTATAGGTTACCAGACTCGTCCCGAGCCTTTTATCACTCCAAGTCGCTCAGGCAAGTTTTCTACCCGTTATACTGTTGTTGTGATGTATATATGTATATGCATTATCTTGCGGTAGATGCATGTTGGTTAATTAGCAAATGTTGCGATATATTGTAGCATGTTATATGGTACATATGCATGCCTGTTTCGTATTCTTGCCATATATATCTGTTGGTTCAGTTGATAATACCTATGCTAGAGGATAGCAGTAATTTGCATATACCCTTAGTATAGGGACCCAAAGGTGAAAACATTTTCTAAAACCGGGAGTCGAGGATCCCGAGTAGATTTTATATATATATATATTTATATATATATGGTTATAGTTTTCAAAACTATTAATCGAATAAGGTTTATTCGATAACTTTATTTTATTATTGAATACTATTTCGAATATTCATCCGAGGACTTATGACTCCTTTATTTTATTATTGAATATTATTTCAAATATTTATCCGAGGACTTATGACTCCTTTAGTTTATTATTGAATATTATTTCGAATATTCATCCGAGGACTTATGACTCCTTTAGTTTATTATTGAATATTATTTCGAATATTCATCCGAGGACTTATGACTCCTTTATTTTATTATTGAATATTATTTCGAATATTCATCCGAGGACTTATGACTCCTTTATTTTATTATTGAATATTATTTCGAATATTTATCCGAGGACTTATGACTCCTTTATTTTATTATTGAATATTATTTCGAATATTCATTCGAGGGCTTATGACTCAGCTTATTATATTTATTGAATATTATTTGAATATTCATTTGAGGATCTATGACTCCGATTATTTGCTGAAATATATTCTTTATTTTATTAAAGAATAAGGTGTCGATAATCAAAATTATTTTTGATTATTCAAATAAAGATAGTACTTTCGTATAAGTATATCTTTGGTTATTTAATACTCATTTCAAGTATAAGTTTTACAACTTCTACTTCGAATATTTTTATAAGGATTATCTTTATGAGAATATTATTTAAATATTCAGATATTTCCTAATATATTGGGACTGATTTATTTTATAAAATCAGCATCACTCCAAACATTCTTAAAAATATTTTGCGAGTCTTCAAAATGATTTTTAAAAGTTAGAGCGGATCCCAAAACTCATTTTTATATTTAAGATCTTCCTTTTCAAAAAAGGGGATTTAAATACTCGCTCAAAACCTGAGGGATCCGGCTCTATGGTGTATTTTATATTCGCAACAAGGTTGCAGTTTTGGTAAATGAATTGATTACTTACCCAACGTTCGGGAAGTAAGTCCATCTATTTGAGTCGGCATAAGCAACATGGGCTCAGTGGGCGTCCATGAAAGTGTAAGTGGCTCAGTGGGAGTCCATCAAATGCGTAAGTGGCTGAGTGGCAGTCCAGCATAAGGTCCTATTGCGGCCAGGGTGATGACCAGTGGGGAATTCGTCCATCTACTAGTAGAAAAGGTTACTTATTGGTATCTTTGCCTGATCAGCAAGATATCAAGTTTATGCCAAAATTCTTTCCTTTCCAAAATTCATTGGATATTTCAAACTCTGTTCATACTTTACATGACAGAGGTTTTCAGGAAATGTATAAAGAAGATGTATATGTGGATATATATATATATATATATATATATCAGAACTTAATGAAGTATATCATAACTTCATTTCCTTTAATAATATTTCAAAGATTTAATCTATTCAAATCTTGTCTTGTAGTCTCATCTATGTGATGAACTGTTGGAAGCTCATTATACTTTGAACAGTGGTAGTTCAGGTAGCTTTATAAATGATATAAGTGTAGTGAAGTATTTGGTAACTTCATCCCTTGTTTTTACTTATATCTAGTAAGTAATTATCTTACACATGATAAAAGATTCTAGTAAGTATCCATTTAGATACTTATATTATTGTTATCACTATATATTATCTTGCGAGCTGTAAGGCTCACTCTTGCTTTATTTCTTCATCACACAACAACAGTTAGGAAGGATGGCCAGATTCCAGCAGACCCAGCGCAAGTGCGTGGGAAGCGTCCCGCGTCTTCCCGTTGATGTTGTAGCTGCTATAACTACAGAGGTAGATCTATTGTAGATCAGACCATCTACTTTTGAGAATCAATTATGTATAATTATAACTTGTGGCAGATAATGGCAATTAATTGTAAACTTATTAAGTAATCTTTTTGGGTTGTAATAACTTTTAAATTGCGGATTCAAAGACTTGTACTTATTTCAATTTCATCTCTGAGACTATAACGGGTTGTGGTGTGTGTTAGTGTGGGGTCACAGCATGAGGTTATTTATTATTAATTAACTGAAGTGATATTATGGAAAGAAAGACTGTGACGACCCGGATCCCCGACCCCGGATCTGGGGGTGTTACAGAAATGGTATCAGAGCAAAGCGTTATAAACCTCAGAGATGATGTGACGTTAAGATAATAAGTTCACTAAGATAATAAGAACTCTTGCCAAGTTCATAGTCGGGCTACCTAACGTAGTACCGACAGTTAAAACCCTTATGGGAACCCTTATAAATATCGTGATAGAAGCGTAGTTCGTTATCGTAGATGGTAGCGGGACTCCGAACCCTGAGGTTGAGGAGCAACAGCGCGATGATGTTTTATTACTAATTGGAGATCGGATTGTGGATCCGATATAGTGTCCTAATGCAGGACCGGATGATGTTGATATTGAGGATGTAGCTATTGAGGATGTTGTCCTAGAAGGGATAGTTGCTGAGGAGGATCCCATGGAGGATCCTGATAAGAATGAATAAAGGACCACTGATGAATTGATGACCATGGTTAGGTCGACTACCAGAGGTAGGATTGGCCGGTCACTACCGGAGGTTCGTTCAAGTTTGTAAAGATAGTAGCCCCTTTGAAGCGGCTTACTCGTAAGATTAAGAAGTTTGAATGGACAGAGAAATACGAGAAAAGATTTTAACAACTAAAGCAAAGGTTGGTGGCGACCCATATGTTGGCGTTGCCGGATGGAAAAGGAGATTTTATGAATTGTAGTGACGCTTCGCATAAGGAATTAGGGTGCTTCTTATACAGCACAGCAAGGTAATCGCGTACGCGTCAAGATAATTAAGGGAATATAAACTTCGATATCCCCACCTATGAGCTTGGGCTCATGGCAATAGTTTTGCCCTAAATATCGGAGGCACTACTTGTATGGAGAGAAGTGCGAGAATTACCTAAGCCATAAGTGCTCTAGTACATTTTCACGCAGAAAAGAGCTCAACATGTGCCAAATGAGGTGGTTAGAGCTAATCAAGGATTACGATTATGAGATTCCTTATCATTCGGGGAAAGCCAATGTGGTGGCTGATGCCCTTAGTAAAAAGGAGAGACTCAAGATGATAATGTCTTTGAGAGAGTTTATAAGAGATTTTGAGAAGATGGAAATAGAAGTGAAGGTAACCGGAGCCGGTACCGAAAAGCTGTTTGAGATTGCAATAGAGACCGAATTATTGGAAAAGAGCATATTGTGCCAGAAAAAGGTGATGAATGAAGGCAGAGAGCCAACAAATAAATATGAGATTAATACCGAGAAAGATGATAAGGGAATAATGAGGTATTCCTATAGAATTTGGGTTCCGAAAGTTCAAGAGCTTAAGGATGAGAACTTAGATGAGAGCCATAGTTTGAGGAATAGGATTTAGGGCAAACCCTGAATGTGATAGTCAGGGAGGTTGCCATCAAGAAAGAAAGAACCCATAACATAATAGAGTGGAAAACAAGGTTTTTAATGTATAAGATAACCCCGAGTATGGGAGAAGGATGAAACATTTCATACTAAGGAAACAGAAAGTCGAGTAAGGAAAGGAGACCCGAGACGGTACTCCTATACGGCAATTTATGGACCTGTCTAGACAGAACTTAGACTATTATCCCCAACCACCACCTTGAGGAAACAATGTGGTAGGAAATTCTTTCAGGACCTTTAAGTCTCTAAGCTCTCAGAGTTCCAAGGAACAGGTTGACCTAGTCGAGGCAAGAGCCTGGCTAAAGGAAATAGAGGAATCATTTGAGATTCTGAATGATTGACGAATCACAAAAGACTATTTTTGTCACTTACCCTCCTAAGAGAGAGACCACCCGCTGGTAAAAGGCCAAGGAAGGCATGAAGCAAGAGATTATAATAAACTTATTTAAGTTCAATCAATTGTTTTCGGGAAAGTAATTCCCAAAGATAAGGAGATAGTGTAAAAGCTTTGGAGCTAGAACAAAAGTGGATGAGTATGATGAATTATGAATCTAAGTTGTAAAAGTTATCAAGATTCGTTCTGAGGACATGAATCCAGAATGACGGGATATTTGAAATCAATGCTTATGTTGCGTTGGTTCATGAAATAATGATAAGAGAAAGGAAAATAAAAAAAAAGAAACTGAAGTGGAAAGGAATATAAAGGCAATAGAGTTTGAGGAATGATAAGGAAGTTGGGTATGAGGAAACCCTAAAGACTTGCAGCAATAGAAATAGAAAAGTATGTAATCGTCAGGATGAGGGTGATTCACCATGAGTTAAATTGATGGTTGAAGGCATAAGAGATAAATATATTTTATCCCCTGTAAGTTGGGAGGATTCGAGGAAACCTTGAGATAGTTCGAAGGATAAATAATGAGACGCTGATAGACTGAGGAGGCAAGGAAGTAAGAAATTAGGAAAATTGGATGAAGGAAGTGACCCTCAAGAATGTGAAGTGTAAGACCGGTGGCTTGATACCCAAAAAGGGAGACGCCAGGTATGAAAGATATCCCAACATTGAGGTGACTGTTGAGATAAACAACAAAAGTAAATACAGAATTATTAAGAAGAAGTTCACGTTGAACACGACCAATATCTTCCAGAACATCCTTGTTATCGTTACCAGATTAGGCAAGAAAAGCGGATAACCGTTGTTATCTTTTGGAGCCAATATTGATTGACCTCATTTTGAATACAGATGTTATTGTGAAATTAGGCATATACTATCGAGGTGGAAATGATTGAATAAGACACCCTTATCAGGGTTATATGACTTGATTTATCCATAGAAGGATGCAGGTACCTTTTAAAGGTGGAATTAAGGATAAAACATCGATAACTTAAAATGAATCCTGGGGGAATGCATAAAGGTTGGCATTTCACCCTTAATAGGGATAGTATGAGTTTTGACAGTATGAATTGGAAAGGATTAAGGTAATAACAACCTTTAAGAATTAGTGGAGAAATTTTTTCAGAAGTATATAAACAATGATTCTGGTATTAATAAATGGTATCTTGATATGCCCTGTATCTAGGGAATACAGGAGGAACGATTCAAGGATAACCTTAGAGGTTTTACAAGGAGAAAGGTAATATTCAAAATTCTCAAAAATAGAAATGTTGATAAAGGAAATATGACGTAATTATAATGATGCCAAGTGGGGCACGTGTTAAACCACGAGAAGGTATGGATCGAACCAGTAATGGTAGAAGTTATTCAGGGCAATTAGGACTTAAGATAAAAAGATGTTCTAATTATAATTGAGAGTCAGTCGTGACAGTGATTAACCTCTAAAGACTGAGGCAATAACTTATGGAAAAATGGTGATTTTTTTTTACTCATCAGATTTTAAGGAAAACATCTTCACATAAGCTGTGATTGAAATGGGGTAGAAAATTAGTGAAAGTGGTTAAGATGACATTGATTGTAAGGAAATATTACTATCAGGAAAGGCCAAAGAGGTGGCCGACACTTTAAATGTAAGAGGACAATTACAGGCGCTCGTGCCAGAGGAATACAGTAATAATGGTTGAAGCCGTAAAGGTTGTATTATGGTTTGAAAGATTGACATTCCTTCTGATGACTGTGCAATACCCAACCATAATAGTAGTTGGTAAAGGTTTAATTCGTGTAATCGCCATGAGCAGGCTATCTATCTCAGAAGATACTATCTTGAGATAAGCCAGGACCATGTTTCAAAAAGGACTAGACGAACCTTTGAGTAAGTCTTCTATTTAAGGCATATGATTTAGAATGGTATTAACCTACTATCGTTGCTTTGATTGAAACTCTTCTGCAATTTTATCTGCTTCATGTCATGTATGTATATCAGGATCAGGAGTGTTCTTCATGAATCAGGAATGGTGATTATGTACCTCCTTAGAAGGATTTGATACGACATGTATGGACTCCGTATGGTTAGATATTAAGATTTCATGGAATGTGAATGACGACAGTAGGTCAGTGGTGGACCATAGTAAGGCAGCAATGATTCTGCGAGTAACGAGCTGATTACAACCGTGAGAGTTGTATTGGAATGGATGTTGAGATTGAGTACCACTAAACGGGTCATGGTAGTGTATAAGTTATCATTGATAGACTAATTAAGTAGAGTATCTACCTATTGAATATTTATTCTTTCTTATCAATAGAGAGTCGTATTATTATACGAGGAAGGTTACTGTGCAAGCATAGAATTCAAGTAACGATGATGTCTAGAATGAGATCCCAGGTTCGATTTTCGATATCGAAGGAATTTCAAAGGTGATTGTGTATAAGCTCGTGCAAGAGCATGGGTCCATAGAATGATGGACGAAATAGAAAAAAATATTTAGGCATGTGAAATACGATGCTATAATACTTGATGTTGATATAAATACATATATGTTTTGTTCTCCTATGACAAACCTCTATAGTTCAGAGGTAGGTTCCAAGCCAGATATTTTGTGGCAGTATATTTTTTTTATTTACAATTCTCTTCAATTCGTTCTTTTCTCTTCTTTTCATTTCATATAAACTGAGAAGAACAACCCTTCCAAAAGGGGAGGTATTGCTGAATGACTATCTATCTGTGTGATAGAAGCCGAGTAGGATACCAGCTATTGTTTAATTGCTTGTCAAGTACTAAAGGCTGGCCACCTTCTGTACTAACTATACGATATAACAAGTGTTCATGATCATAGTGATCTCTCAATAAATTCTTTTACTTCTATATGAAGGATTAAGCTTTCGAAGATAGAAGCAGCTGAAAAAGGAGTAGTAAAGTTGTGGTGGTATTCGGAATGGAAACACATTCGTGATACTAAGGTTGACGAGGTTATTAAAAGGTTATAGAACGCTAGCGAGCAAAAGTATAACCAGTATAATATTAGGAACGGAAGGTAGTAGCGATTACGAACTGGAAAAGAATGGGTATTGAGAAGCAAAAGCTCTAATGCTAAAAGCTATAATAAGAGTCTGTGCAATAGACTTGAAAGAAATTGGAATGATCACTTAACACGGATTAAGTTTTCTTACGACAATAGATCATATGTCAGTATTGAGATATCGCCTTATGAGATCCTTGAGGGAAGACAATGTCAATCTCCCTTATGTTAGGATGAAGTTGTAGATCGCAAAATGCTCGGACCCGCAGTAGTCCAAAGGACCAAAGATATAATAGACCTAATCAGAGGACGGCTGGTAGTAGCCCAAGATGGACATAAGAAGCATGTTGATTTGACATGAAAGGACAAGGAATAGGAAGTAGGGGACCTAGTGTTGTTATAGGTATTCCCTTGGAAAGGAAGGATGAGGTTCGGAAAGAAATGAAAGCTAAGTCCACGAATTGTTGGACCCTTGGATATATTAAGACGTATTGGGAGGATAGCATATGAACTAGCCCTAAACCCGAACATGTAGCAGGTCGTAACGTGTTTCACGTATCAATGTTAAGGAAGTGTAATTCAGATGCCAGATAAATAGAGGCATATGAGCGCATAGATATGCAACCCGACGTAACCTATATGGAGCAACCAGGAAGGGTTATAGAGTGAAAAGGAACAAGTGCTTAGGAGAAGGATTATCAAACTAGGCAGAGTTTGCTGGTAGGACCACAATGTGGGAAAATTTACTTGAGAGTTAGAAAGTGCAATGCTAAGAGAGTATCCCTATTCATTTTCTATCTGATTCCGGGACGGAATCCTTTTAAGGAGGGGAGACTGTAATAACCCCAATTTTTGGAAAATTTTGAAACCCTTATGAATAGTGTTTTTGCTGAATGAGAAAACTTTTCATGCCACACTATGTAGGGGTTCTGTTATGGATATTCTGAGATTTTATTAGTACTCTATATGGTATATAAGTGTATGTAAAGATCGTCAGAATCCAATTCCGAACACTTTGATTTTTCCCGGAAATCCACTAGATACGAAAAGAATTGAGTATAAGGTAACAAGATAAGAAGGATATAAATTAAAGGATTATAAGAGAGGATCATAAAAGGAATATAATATATTGAGAAAGGTTAAGGGAACCTAAGTAATAAGATCCCGGGTATGATCCCTCAAACGATAAACGAAAACGAAAGTTAAGCGAACCGTATAACAGATCAGCGGTCATTAGGCAAACAATTAGGAAGTTAATCAAAGAGATTAGAGGGGATGATGTCATCCAACCAATGGGAAGAGGACAAAGAGGGAAGGATGACACCACATGATGACATAAGCATGACATAGGAGGGAAGGAGGTGTGGTTGGCTATTAACCACACAATTTGCAAGGTTAATAAAGTAATTAACCAAAATCTAAACAAAAACAACCAACCAAAAGCAAAACACAAAAATCATTTCATCTTCTTCAAGCCTTTGCTCTCGGCTTTTCTTGTTTTTAAAGAGAAGAATTTCAAAAATCCAAGATCCAAGCTTCCTAAATTGGTGAGTTAATTCCCTAATCATCCTTATGCATAGTTAGGGCTATATCATGAGTTTAAGCCATCAATTCTTCCTCAATCACTTCAAGGAAGGTATATCATCTCCAAACCCTAGATTCCTATGTTTAATAAGATGATTTTGATTATTATGGTGATATTGTAGCTTAATGTTTGTGGTTTAGAGTTTGGGTTGAAGTGGTATTGAAATGGAATGGTAAATCTTGTTGTTTTGGTTAAAAGAATGTAGTATAGTTAAATTCAAGCTTAGGCATAAGTATGAATGTTAAAAATTGAGTTGATTTGGGGCCGTTGTAATGTAGTTTAGATGGAGGTTGATTGGGTTGTGAATTAGAGTTGAAATTGTGGTTGTTTGAATTGGTTTAAATTTGGGAAATCGCGTAAACATAGCCGTCGTAACGTCCGATTTTCTTTAGACTGTTTTTGTGCATAACATTAGGACCCTAGAACCCCCTTCTAGATTATGACCATTGCCATGTCTAGATAGCTCGTGTTACGAGCTTCGTTTTGATATGTAGTTCATTCGATTCCGATGCACGGTTTAGGAGAAACGACCGTTTCAGGTAACGGCGTTTCGCAAACGAAACTTTTCCCCTCGCCTTACTTTGAAACATAGGTTAAAGACCAAAAAGGGTTAATTAATGTATGAAACATTTATGGTAAGTGTGCTAGGCAGTTGGTAAGACACTCGCGAAGGAATCGCCTTAAAACTCGTAAAGGTTAAATTATTAAAAATGGTGGAGCCGAGGGTACCCGAGTGACTTAAGAGAATCAATAAGCGCAAAACAAGCGTTAGAGTCTAAGTTAGTTAAAGTATAGATTTACAAGTGACTTTGGGTTAATTCCAACTTACTTGTTGTTTATAGGTTACCAGACTCGTCCCGAGCCTTTTATCACTCCAAGTCGCTCAGGCAAGTTTTCTACCCGTTATACTGTTGTTGTGATGTATATATGTATATGCATTATCTTGCGGTAGATGCATGTTGGTTAATTAGCAAATGTTGCGATATATTGTAGCATGTTATATGGTACATATGCATGCCTGTTTCATATTCTTGCCATATATATCTGTTGGTTCAGTTGATAATACCTATGCTAGAGGATAGCACTTGCCATATATATCTGTTGGTTCAGTTGATAATACCTATGCTAGAGGATAGCAGTAATTTGCATATACCCTTAGTATAGGGACCCAAAGGTGAAAACATTTTCTAAAACCGGGAGTCGAGGATCCCGAGTAGATTTTATATATATATATATTTATATATATATGGTTATAGTTTTCAAAACTATTAATCGAATAAGGTTTATTCGATAACTTTATTTTATTATTGAATATTATTTCGAATATTCATCCGAGGACTTATGACTCCTTTATTTTATTATTGAATATTATTTCGAATATTCATCCGAGGACTTATGACTCCTTTAGTTTATTATTGAATATTATTTCGAATATTCATCCGAGGACTTATGACTCCTTTAGTTTATTATTGAATATTATTTCGAATATTCATCCGAGGACTTATGACTCCTTTATTTTATTATTGAATATTATTTCGAATATTCATCCGAGGACTTATGACTCCTTTATTTTATTATTGAATATTATTTCGAATATTCATCCGAGGACTTATGACTCCTTTATTTTATTATTGAATATTATTTCGAATATTCATTCGAGGGCTTATGACTCAGCTTATTATATTTATTGAATATTATTTGAATATTCATTTGAGGATCTATGACTCCGATTATTTGCTGAAATATATTCTTTATTTTATTAAAGAATAAGGTGTCGATAATCAAACTTATTTTTGATTATTCAAATAAAGATAGTACTTTCGTATAAGTATATCTTTGGTTATTTAATACTCATTTCAAGTATAAGTTTTACAACTTCTACTTCGAATATTTTTATAAGGATTATCTTTATGAGAATATTATTTAAATATTCAGATATTTCCTAATATATTGGGACTGATTTATTTTATAAAATCAGCATCACTCCAAACATTCTTAAAAATGTTTTGCGAGTCTTCAAAATGATTTTTAAAAGTTAGAGCGGATCCCAAAACTCATTTTTATATTTAAGATCTTCCTTTTCAAAAAAGGGGATTTAAATACTCGCTCAAAACCTGAGGGATCCGGCTCTATGGTGTATTTTATATTCGCAACAAGGTTGCAGTTTTGGTAAATGAATTGATTACTTACCCAACGTTCGGGAAGTAAGTCCATCTATTTGAGTCGGCATAAGCAACATGGGCTCAGTGGGCGTCCATGAAAGTGTAAGTGGCTCAGTGGGAGTCCATCAAATGCGTAAGTGGCTGAGTGGCAGTCCAGCATAAGGTCCTATTGCGGCCAGGGTGATGACCAGTGGGGAATTCGTCCATCTACTAGTAGAAAAGGTTACTTATTGGTATCTTTGCCTGATCAGCAAGATATCAGGTTTATGCCAAAATTCTTTCCTTTCCAAAATTCATTGGATGTTTCAAACTCTGTTCATACTTTACATGACAGAGGTTTTCAGGAAATGTATAAAGAAGATGTATATGTGGATATATATATATATATATATATATCAGAACTTAATGAAGTATATCATAACTTCATTTCCTTTAATAATATTTCAAAGATTTAATCTATTCAAATCTTGTCTTGTAGTCTCATCTATGTGATGAACTGTTGGAAGCTCATTATACTTTGAACAGTGGTAGTTCAAGTAGCTTTATAAATGATATAAGTGTAGTGAAGTATTTGGTAACTTCATCCCTTGTTTTTATTTATATCTAGTAAGTAATTATCTTACACATGATAAAAGATTCTAGTAAGTATCAATTTAGATACTTATATTATTGTTATCACTATATATTATCTTGCGAGCTGTAAGGCTCACTCTTGCTTTATTTCTTCATCACACAACAACAGTTAGGAAGGATGGCCAGACTCCAGCAGACCCAGCGCAAGTGCGTGGGAAGCGTCCCGCGTCTTCCCGTTGATGTTGTAGCTGCTATAACTGCAGAGGTAGATCTATTGTAGATCAGACCATCTACTTTTGAGAATCAATTATGTATAATTATAACTTGTGGCAGATAATGGCAATTAATTGTAAACTTATTAAGTAATCTTTTTGGGTTGTAATAACTTTTAAATTGCGGATTCAAAGACTTGTACTTATTTCAATTTCATCTCTGAGACTATAACGGGTTGTGGTGTGTGTTAGTGTGGGGTCACATCATGAGGTTATTTATTATTAATTAAGTGAAATGATATTATGGAAAGAAAGACCGTGACGACCCGGATCCCCGACCCCGGATCTGGGGGTGTTACAGTTTTATTACGGGCTTTATCTATTTAAGTGTTTAAATAAGATATACCATAGTTTAGAGTAAAGCTTTTTATGGATTATGATGAGATCATAATAATGAGACCTAAAAGATGATAACTCTAAACTTAAATATTTCCTGGTCGTCGGATTACTAACTGGTAATTAGTAATCCGCAAAGATCGGTACATACTATGTTTGCTTCATTATGAAGGATGTCTGTTCTCATAGACATTTGTGTGGTGACACTATAGCTAGTATGTAGATGCTTATTATAGAATAAGTTCACTGAACATGACTCACACAGCTGAACAACTGATGGAGTTCACTCACGTGTCAGCAGTTATTCACATATTGATAGTTGTACAAGTATCCTTAGACTTGAGGTCATCATAGTCATCTTGTGTACACTAAACTATGCTTTGGTTTAGTTCTTAGTCTCCAGGGGCAATTATAAGGGCTCTACTGAGTATAGGAATTTGTACACGAAGATAGTGTATGATCAATAAAGGATCTACCCCTTCCAGTGAAGGAAGAGAATGTTCAATGCTGATCCACTTATGCTAGTTCAGGAATCTCTGGCCAGAGTGAATGAAATTAGAAAGGAGTTTCTAATTTACATTAAATAGAACTAATCATAGTGAATGGGAAAGCAAATGATTAAATAAGATAGGCTTGACACAAGTTCCATGCCTTGTATTTAATCGTGACATTGCAGGGTAGAAGGAATTAATTGTACGGTAACTATTCACATAATAGGTTCATGGTATTCTAAGCAGTGAATTCGTATTATCCGGATAGTCGCGATATGCTGAGAAGTATCCCTCACGATGTAGAATAAACATGATTAATTTATTAATCAATCATATTTAATAAATTAGAGAATTTATATAAATAATGATAAAATAGTTTTATTATTATTTATTTCTACTACCGGCTTAATATTGAACATACAGGGTCACACCATAAAATAGAATGATTTAATGGTGGATGAATTAATTAATAATGGCTGGAAATTATTTATTTGTGAAATAAATACTTAATTAGCAAATTTAATAATTGATTAAATGAGATTTAATTAATTATAAAATTAATTAAGAAAATTCCTTAATATTATTAATTAAGAATTTAATTTTAGAAATTAAATCAAGTGAGAGAATTATTTTTCTAAAGAGTTTAGAAAAGGGATTAATGATTAAGAGGTGTTTTAATTATTAGTTAATTGGTTAAGAAGAATAATCAATTAAAGGGTTAATAATAATAATATTTTATGGGAAAATTTTCAGCTGAAAATTTTGCCTATAAATATACTATTATAAATCCTATTTGCCAAAACCCAAAATAAAAAACCCTAATTCTAAAGTAGAAATAGAGGGAGGCAACTAATTCTCTCAACCTCTTCCTCCTCCATTACATTGATCTCTTGGTGGATACCGGTGGAGTGTTTCACACTTGAGGAGCAGCTCATAAGTCCTCGGATGAATATTCGAAATAATATTCAATAATAATATAAAGTTAAAGTTATCGAATAAACCTTATTTGATTAATAGTTTTGAAAACTATAACCATATATATATATAAAAATATATATATTATACTCGGGAACATCGACTCCCGGTTTAGAAATATGTTCACCTTTTGATCCCCTATACTAAGGGTAAATTCAAATACCGCTTATCTCTAGCATAGGTATTATGCAACTGCAAGCATTTTAACCAACAGATATATAATCCAAGAATATGAAACAGGCATGCATATATACCATATCACATGATACAATATATCGCAAGAATTTGCTAATAACAAATATGCATTTATCGCAAGATCATGCATATACACATATACATCACAACAACAGTATAACGGGTAGAAAACTTGCCTGAGCAATTGGGGGTTACAAATGGCTCGGGACGAGTCTGGTAACCTATAAGCAACAAGTAAGTTGGAATTAAACCAAAGTCACTTGTAAATCTATACTTTAACTAACTTAGACTCTAACGCTTGTTTTGCGCTTACTGATTCTCTTAAGTCACTCGGGTACCCTCGGCTCCACCATTTTTAATAATTTAACCTTTACGAGTTTTAAGGCGATTCCTTTGCGAGTGTCTTACCAACTGCCTAACACACTTACCATAAATGTTTCATACATTAATTAACCCTTTTTGGTCTTTAACCTATGTTTCAAAGTAAGGCGAGGGGAAAAGTTTCGTTCGCGAAATGTCGTTACTTGAAACGGTCGTTTCTCCTAAACCGTGCATCGGAATCGAACGAACTACATATCAAAACGAAGCTCGTAACACGAGCTATCTAGACAAGGCAATGGTCATAATCTAGCAGGGGGTTATCGGGTCCTAATGTTATGCACAAAAACAGTCTAAAGAAAACCGGACGTTACGACGGCTATGTTTACGTGATTTCCCAAATTTAAACCATATAAAACCAACCACAATTCAACCCCAAATCAATCATGCAACCAACATCCCTCCAAACCACATCATAACAGCCCCAACAAATCCACATTAACCATTTATACTTATTCCCCACATGAACTAAAAGCTTTACTTAGGTTCTTTAACTAATTATCAAGATTTACAACTCCAACAATACCACAAAACCAACTAATCTCTACAACTCAACCAAACTTCAAACAATCAAGCATCATGCTTCACATATAATATATCAAACATATTCATTCCTAATTACTCAAAACTAAAGCTAGGGTTTGTAGTTTATACCTTCCTTGGAGAGTGGAGAATCAAGAGAATGGCTTGGAATCACCCTTAAAGTCCTTATCCAAGCTTAATCTAAACAAAACTTCAAGAACACAAATTTTAGTTCTTGAAAAACACTATTCACCATCTTCTTCCATGATTTATAGAAAAAGATTGGCTTGGAATTAGAAGCTTAAACTTATAGGAAGTATGTAACTATCCATGGGGAAGCTTAGATAAATACTTTGCTAAATAGTAAGTGGTGGAGCTTGGATCTTCATTTTTTAAGAAAGAAGCCGAGAGCATGATGTAGAAGAAAGAGAGATTTTTGTGTTTTGCTTTGTTTGGCTTTTGGTCGGTTGTAGTTTTGTTTTGTTTTTGGTTAATTACCAATTTAACCTTGATTTTTGTGTGGTTAATAACCATCCACATCTCCTTCCCCCTTATGTCATGCTTGAGTCATGCTATGATGTCATCTTTCCCTCCTTGTCCTCTTCTCATTGGTTGGGTGACATCATCCTCTCTAATCCCTTTGATTAACTTCCTAATTGTTTGCCTAATGACCGCTGATCTGTTATACGGTTCGCTTAACTTTCGTTTTCGTTTATCGTTTGAGGGATCATACCCGGGATCTTATTACTTAGGTTCTCTTAACCTTTCTCAATATATTGTATTCCTTTTATGATCCTCTCTTATAATCCTTTAATTTAAATCCTTTTTATCATGTTACCTTATACTCAATTCTTTCCGTATCTAGTGGATTTCCGGGAAAAATCAAAGTGTTCGGAATTGGATTCTGACGATCTTTACATACACTTATATACCATATAGAGTGCCAATAAAATCTCAGAATATCCATAAAAGAACCCCTACCTAGTGTGGCATGAAAAGTTTTCTCATTCAGCAAAAACACTATTCATAAGGGTTTCAAAATTTTTCCAAAAATTGGGGTTATTACAGTCTCCCCTCCTTAAAAGGATTCCGTCCCGGAATCAGATAGAAAATGAATAGGGATACTTTTTTAACATTGCACTTTCTAACTCTCGAGTAAATTTTCCCACATTGTGGTCCTACCACCAAACTCTGCCTAGTTTGATAACCCTTCTCCTAAGCACTTGTTCCTTTTCACTCTATAACCCTTCCTGGTTGCTCCATATAGGTTACGTCGGGTTGCATGTCTATGCGCTCATATGCCCCTATTTATCTGGCACCCGAATTACACTTTCTTAACATTGATACGTGGAACACGTTATGAACTTATTGCAGGTTCGGGGGTAAAGCTAGCTCGTAAGCCAACTTCCCAATCCGTCTTAGTATCTCAAAAGGTCCAATGTATCTTGGGCTTAGTTTTCCTTTCTTTCCAAATCTCATTAACCCCTTCCAAGGGAATACCTATAACAACACTAGGTCCCCTACTTCCCATTCCTTGTCCTTTCGTGTCAAATCAGCATACTTCTTATGTCCATCTTGGGTTACTACCAGCCGTCCTCTGATTAGATCTATTATATCCCTGGTCCTTTGGACTACTGCGGGTCCGAGCATCTTGCGCTCTACAACTTCATCCTAACATAAGGGAGATCGACATTGTCTTCCCTCAAAAATCTCATATGGCGATATCTCAATACTGACATATGATCTATTATCGTGAGAAAACTCAATCCGCGTTATGTGATCATTCCAATTTCTTTCAAGTCTATTGCACAGACTCTCATTATAGCTTCTAGCATAATAGCTTTTGCTTCTCACTACCCATTCTTTTCCAGTTCGTAGTCGCTACTACCTTCCGTTTCTAATATTATACTGGTTATAATTCTGCTCGTTAGCGTTCTATAATCTTTTAATAACCACGTCAACCTTAGTATCACGAATGTGTTTCCATTCCGCATACTACCACCACTTTATTACTCCTTTTTCAGTTGTTTCTATTTTCCAAAATTTGATCAATCATATAGAAGTAAAGGAATTTGTTGAGAGATCACTATGATCATGAACACTTGTTACATTGCATAGTTAGTACAGAAGGTGGCCAGCCTTTAGTACTTGACAAGCAATTAAACAATAGCTGGTATCCTACTCGGCTTCTATCACACTGATAGATAGTCATTCGGCAATACCTCCCCTTCTGGAAGGGTTGTTCTTCTCAGTTATATGAAATGAAAAGAAGAGAAAAGAACGAACTGAAGAGAATTGTATATATGAAAAAAATATTGCCATAAAATATCTGGCTTGGAACCTACCTCTGAATTATAGAGGTTTGTCATAGGAGAACAAAACATATATGTATTTATATCAACATCAAGTATTATAGCATCGTATTTTACATGCCTAAATATTTATTATTCCACCCATCATTCTACGGACCCATGCTCTTCCTCGAGCTTATACTCAATCACCTATGAAACTTCCTCGACATCGAAAATTGAATCTGGAATCTCATTCTAGACATCATCGTTACTTGAATTCTATGCTTGCACAGTAACCTTCCTCGTATAATAATACGACTCTCTATTGATAAGAAAGAATAAATATTCAATAGGTAGATACTCTACTTAATTAGTCTATTAATGATAACTTATACACTACCACGACCCGTTTAGTGGTACTCAATCTCAACATCCATTCCAATACAACTCTCACGGTTGTAACCATCTCATTACTCGCAGAATCATTGCTGCATTACTATGGTCCACTACTGACCTACTGTCGTCATTCACGTTCCATGAAATCTTAATATCTAACCATACGGAGTCCATACATGTCATATCAAATCCTTCTAAGGAGGTAACATAATCACCATTCCTGATTCATGAAGAACACTCCTGATCCTGACATACATACATGACATGAAGCAGATAAAATTGCAGAAGAGTTTCAATCAAAGCAACGATAGCAGGTTAATACCATTCTAAATCATATGCCTTAAATAGAAGACTTACTCAAAGGTTCGTCTAGTCCTTTTTGAAACATGGTCCTGGCTTATCTCAAGATAGGACCTTCTAAGATAGATAGCCCGTTCATGGCGATTACACGAATTAAACCTTTACCAACTACTATTACGGTTGGGTATTGCACAGTCATCAGAAGGAATGTCAATCTTCCAAACCATAATACAACCTTCACAGCTTTAACCATCATCACTGTATTCTTTTGGCACAAGCGCCTGTAATTATCCTCTTACCTTTAAAGTGTCGGCCACCTCTTTGGCCTTTCCTGATAGTAAAATTTCCTTACAGTCAATGTCATTTTAACCACCTCTAAATAATTTTCTACCTCATTTCAATCACAGCTTATGTGAAGATGTTTTCCTTAAAATCTGATAAGTAAAAAAAAATATCACCATTTTTCCATAAGTTATTGCCTCAGTCTTTAGAGGTTAATCACTGTCACGACTGACTCTCAATCATACTTAGAACATCTTTTATCTTAAGTCCTAATTGCCCTGAACAATTTCGACCATTACTGGTTCGATCCATACTTTCTCGTGGTGTAACACGTGCCCCACTTGGCATCATTATAATTACGACACATTTCCTTTATCAACATTTCTATTCTTGAGAATTTTGAATATTACCTTTCTCCTTGTAAAACCTCTAAGGTTATCCTTGAATCGTTCCTCCTGTATTCCCTAGATACAGGGCATATCAAAATACCATTTACTAATACTAAAACCATTGTCTATATACTTCTGAAAAATTTCTCCACTGATCCTTAAAGGTCGTTGTTACCTTAATCCTTTCCAAATCATACTGTCAAAACTCATACTGTCCCTATTAAGGGTGAAATGCCAACCTTTATGCATTCCCCTAGGATTCATTTTAAGTTACCGATGTTCTATTCTTAATTCCACCTTTAAAAGGTACCTGCATCCTTCCATGGATAAATCAAGTCATATATCCCTGATAAGGGTGTCTTATTCAATCATTCCCACCTCGATAGTATATGCCTAATTTCACAATAACATCTGTATACAAAATGAGGTTAATCAAAATGGCCTCCAAAAGATAACAACGGTTATCCGCTTTTCTTGCCTAATCTGGTAACGATAACAAGGATGTTCTGGAAGATATTGGTCGTGTTCAACGTGAACTTCTTCTTAATAATTCCTTATTTACTTTTGTTGTTTATCTCAACAGTCACCTCAATGTTGGGATATCTTTCATATCTGGCGTCTCCCTTTCTGGGTATCATGCCACCGGTCTTACACTTCACCTTCTTGAAGGTCACTTCCTTCATCCAATTTTCTTAATTTCTTACTTTCTTGTCTCCTCAGTCTATCTGCGTCTCATTATTTATCCTTCGAATTATCTCAAGGTTTCCTCGAATCTTCCCAACTTACAGGGGATAAAATATATGTATCTCTTATTCCTTCAATCATCAACTTTAACTCATGGTGAATCACCCTCATTCTGACGATTACATACTCTTCTATTTCTATTTCTACGAGTCTTTAGGGTTTCCTCATACCCAACTCCCTTATCATTCCTCAAACTCTATTGCCGTTATATTCCTTTCCACTTCAATTTCTTTTTATTTTCCTTTCTCTTATCATTATTTCATGAACCAACACAACATAAGCATTGATTTCAAACATCCCGTCATTCTGGATTCGTGTCCTCAGAACGAATCTTGACAACTTTTACATCTTAGATTCATAATTCATCATACTCGTCTGCCTTTGTTCTAGCTCTAAAGCTTTTACACTATCTCCTTATCTTTGGAAATTACTTTCCCGAAAATAATTGACTGAACTTAAATCAGTTTATGATAATCTCTTGCTCCGTGCCTTCCTTGGTCTTTCACCAGCGGGTGGTCTCTCTCTTAGGAGGGTAAGTGACAAAAATAGTCTTTTGTGGTTCGTCATCATTCAGAATCTCAAATGATTCCTCTATTTCCTTTAGCCAGGCTCTTGCCTCGACTAGGTCAACCTGTTCCTTGGAACTCTGAGAGCTTAGAGACTTAAAGGTCCTGAAAGAATTTCCTATCGCATTGTTTCCTCAAGGTGGTGGTTGGGGATAATAGTCTAAGTTATGTCTAGACAGGTCCATAAATTGCCGTATAGGAGTACCGTCTCGGGTCTCCTTTCCTTACTCGACTTTCTGTTTCCTTAGTGTGAAATGTTTCAACCTTCTCCCATAATCGGGGTTATCTTATACATTAAAAACCTTGTTTTCCACTCTATTATGTTATGGGTTCTTTCTTTCTTGATGGCAACCTCCCTGACTATCACATTCTGGGTTTGCCCTAAATCATATTCCTCAAACTATGGCTCTCATCTAAGTTCTCATCCTTAAGCTCTTGAACTTTCGGAACCCAAATTCTATAGGAATACCTCATTATTCCCTTATCATCTTTCTCGGTATTAATCTCATATTTATTTGTTGGCTCTCTGCCTTCATTCATCACCTTTTTATGGCACAATATGCTCTTTTCCAATAATTCGGTCTCTATTGCAATCTCAAACAGCTTTTCGGTACCGGCTCCGGTTACCTTCACTACTATTTCCATTTTCTCAAAATCTCTTATCAACTCTCCCAAAGACATTATCATCTTGAGTCTCTCCTTTTTACTAAGGGTATCAGCCACCACATTGGCTTTCCCCGAATGATAAAGAATCTCTCACTCATAATTCTTGATTAGCTCTAACCGCCTCCTCTGGCGTATGTTGAGCTCTTTCTACGGGAAAATGTACTAGAGTACTTATGGCTTAGGTAAATCTCGCACTCCTCTCCATACAAATATTGCCTCCAATCTTTAGGGCAAAACTATTGCCACGAGCCCAAGCTCATGGGTGGGGATATAGAATTTTATATTCCCTTAATTGTCTTGACACAGACGCGATTATCTTGATGTGCTATATAAGAAGCACCCTAATTCCTTATGCGAAGCGTCACTTACAAATCACAAAATCTCCTTTTTCCATCCGGCAACGCCAACATAGGGGCCGTCACCAACCTTTGCTTCAGTTCTTAGAAGCCGTTCTCGCATTTCTCAGTCTATTCGAACTTCTCAGTCTTATGAGTAAGCCGCGTTAAAGGGGCTACTATCTTTACAAACTTGAACGAACCTCCGGTAGTGACCGACCAATCCTACCTCTGGTAGTCGACCTAACCATGGTCATCAATTCATCAGTGGTCCTTTATTCATTCTTGTCAGGATCCTCCATGGGATCCTCCTCAGCAACTATCCCTTCTAGGACAACATCCTCAACCGCTACATCCTCAATATCAACATCATCCGGTCCTGCATTAGGACACTCTATCGGATCCACAATCCGATCTCCAATTAGTAATAAACATCATCGCGCTGTTGCTCCTCAACCTCAGGGTTCGGAGTCCCGCTACCATCTACGATAACGAACTACGCTTCTATCAAGATATTTATAAGGGTTCCCATAAGGGTTTTAACTGTCAGTGCTACGTTAGGTAGCCCGACTATGAACTTGGTAAGAGTTCTTATTATCTTAGTGAACTTATTATCTTAACGTCACATCATCTCTGAGGTTTATAACGCTTAGCTCTGATACTACTTCTGTAACACCCCCAAATCCGGGGTCGGGGATCCGGGTTGTCACGAGTTCCATTTCCCTTAATAACACCCAATCTTAATACACAATCAACTACTCTGTACTGTGACCCCACAATAAACACACACACCACAAGTTATAGTCTCAGAGATGAATATCCAAAAATAATCACAAGTCGTTTTATTCCACAATTATATGTCAATACACCTTAAAAAGGTTTCTGAATTGATTTACATTTCTTTGCCATTATTACAATTGATAAAGATACATAAGTCTGGTACATCAAAAGTTGAAAGCCTAGCCTATTGGTAGTTCCTACCTCAGCTACAGCGACATCAACGCCTATAGGAAACTGCGGAACGTTTCCTAATCGCTTGCGAATCGGGAGCTTGGTCCTGTTCATCTTTTCTATCTGTTGTTGTGTGATGAAAGAAGAAAGCAAGGGTGAGCAGCAAGCCCACCAAAATAATATGTATAATGATTAATAATATATGAGCCTTCTCATAGTACTCATGAAAGTCTTGGTCAAAAGAAATGAACCAAGTTGATATCTTAATGCGATGAAGTCGCAAAATATTCAGTATATATATATACATATATACTTTTCAAAATATTGGAAGTCCTCTTCCATACATAATACACACAGAGTTCCAGTGTATAACTGTATAAAAATATCATTGCAAGGTGATCTCATATATCTAACCTTGTCTCAACGTTTTTCTGAAAATCTTTGTCATGCATAAGATAATCATTTACTAGATATAAGTTTAAAAGATGAAGTTACAAGATACTCCAATATACTTATATCTTTTCCAAATACTACTTGAACTGCCACCGTTCAAGTTATAATTAGTTTCAAAAGTTCATCACACTGATGAGACTACAAGATAAGACTTGTATAGATTCAATCTTTGAAATATTTTGAAGGAAATGAAGTTATGATATACTTCATTAAGTCCCGATATATATATACACCTATATATATACATACGTTTCCTGAAAACCTCTGTCATGTAAAGTATGAACAGAATTGCAATATCCAATAAATTTGGAAAGGAAAGAATTTTGGCATAAACCTGATATCTTGCTGATCAGGCAAAGATACCAATAAGTAACCTTTTCTACTAGTAGATGGACGAATTCCCCACTGGTCATCACCCTGGTCGCAATAGGACCTTATGCTGGACTGCCACTCAGCCACTTATGCATTTGATGGACTCCCACTGAGCCACTTACACTATCATGGACGCCCACTGAGCCCATGTTGCTTATGCCGACTCAAATAGATGGACTTACTTCCCGAACGTTGGGTAAGTAATCAATTCATTTACCAAAACCTCAACCTTGTTGTGAATATAAAATACACCACAGAGCCGGATCCCTCAGGTTTTGAGCGAGTATTTAAATCCCCTTAAAAAGGAAGATCTTAAATATAAAAATGAGTTTTGGGATCCGCTCTAACTTTTAAAAATCATTTTGAAGACTCGAAAACACTTTAAAGAGTGTTTGGAGTAATGCTGATTTAATGAAGTAAATCAGTCCCAATATTTTTAGAAAATGTCTGAATATTATTATTTAAATAATATTCCCATAAAGAATAATCTTTATACAAATAATTGAAGTAGAAGTTGTAAGACTTATACTTGAAATGAGTATTAAATAACCAAAGATATACTTATACGAAAGTACTATCTTTATTTGAATAATCGAAAATAAGTTTGATTATCGAAACATTATTCTTTAATAAAATAAAGAATATTATTAAATAATAAGCGGAGTCATAATACCTCGAATGAATATTATAAATAATATTCATTAAATACAATAAAGGAGTCAATACATCCTCAAATGACTATCCAATTAATAATCATTAAATAATATAA
Organism: Apium graveolens; assembly: GCF_009905375.1. Classification (NCBI taxonomy): domain Eukaryota; kingdom Viridiplantae; phylum Streptophyta; class Magnoliopsida; order Apiales; family Apiaceae; genus Apium; species Apium graveolens. The sequence continues at coordinate 84,335,205 of NC_133652.1, forward strand.
ACTGAGTCATAAGCCCTCGAATGAATATTCGAAATAATATTCAATAATAAAATAAAGGAGTCATAAGTCCTCGGATGAATATTCGAAATAATATTCAATAATAAAATAAAGGAGTCATAAGTCCTCGGAAGAATATTCGAAATAATATTCAATAATAAAATAAAGGAGTCATAAGTCCTCGGATGAATATTCGAAATAATATTCAATAATAATATAAAGTTAAAGTTATCGAATAAACCTTATTTGATTAATAGTTTTGAAAACTATAACCATATATATATATAAAAATATATATATTATACTCGGGAACATCGACTCCCGGTTTAGAAATATGTTCACCTTTTGATCCCCTATACTAAGGGTAAATTCAAATACCGCTTATCTCTAGCATAGGTATTATGCAACTGCAAGCATTTTAACCAACAGATATATAATCCAAGAATATGAAACAGGCATGCATATATACCATATCACATGATACAATATATCGCAAGAATTTGCTAATAACAAATATGCATTTATCGCAAGATCATGCATATACACATATACATCACAACAACAGTATAACGGGTAGAAAACTTGCCTGAGCAACTGGGGGTTACAAATGGCTCGGGACGAGTCTGGTAACCTATAAGCAACAAGTAAGTTGGAATTAAACCAAAGTCACTTGTAAATCTATACTTTAACTAACTTAGACTCTAACGCTTGTTTTGCGCTTACTGATTCTCTTAAGTCACTCGGGTACCCTCGACTCCACCATTTTTAATAATTTAACCTTTACGAGTTTTAAGGCGATTCCTTTGCGAGTGTCTTACCAACTGCCTAACACACTTACCATAAATGTTTCATACATTAATTAACCCTTTTTGGTCTTTAACCTATGTTTCAAAGTAAGGCGAGGGGAAAAGTTTCGTTCGCGAAATGCCGTTACTTGAAACGGTCGTTTCTCCTAAACCGTGCATCGGAATCGAACGAACTACATATCAAAACGAAGCTCGTAACACGAGCTATCTAGACAAGGCAATGGTCATAATCTAGCAGGGGGTTCTCGGGTCCTAATGTTATGCACAAAAACAGTCTAAAGAAAACCGGGCGTTACGACGGCTATGTTTACGTGATTTCCCAAATTTAAACCATTCAAAACCAACCACAATTCAACCCCAAATCAATCATGCAACCAACATCCCTCCAAACCACATCATAACAGCCCCAACAAATCCACATTAACCATTTATACTTATTCCCCACATGAACTAAAAGCTTTACTTAGGTTCTTTAACTAATTATCAAGATTTACAACTCCAACAATACCACAAAACCAACTAATCTCTACAACTCAACCAAACTTCAAACAATCAAGCATCATGCTTCACATATAATATATCAAACATATTCATTCCTAATTACTCAAAACTAAAGCTAGGGTTTGTAGTTTATACCTTCCTTGGAGAGTGGAGAATCAAGAGAATGGCTTGGAATCACCCTTAAAGTCCTTATCCAAGCTTAATCTAAACAAAACTTCAAGAACACAAATTTTAGTTCTTGAAAAACACTATTCACCATCTTCTTCCATGATTTATAGAAAAAGATTGGCTTGGAATTAGAAGCTTAAACTTATAGGAAGTATGTAACTATCCATGGGGAAGCTTAGATAAATACTTTGCTAAATAGTAAGTGGTGGAGCTTGGATCTTCATTTTTTAAGAAAGAAGCCGAGAGCATGATGTAGAAGAAAGAGAGATTTTTGTGTTTTGCTTTGTTTGGCTTTTGGTTGGTTGTAGTTTTGTTTTGTTTTTGGTTAATTACCAATTTAACCTTGATTTTTGTGTGGTTAATAACCATCCACATCTCCTTCCTCCTTATGTCATGCTTGAGTCATGCTATGATGTCATCTTTCCCTCCTTGTCCTCTTCTCATTGGTTGGGTGACATCATCCTCTCTAATCCCTTTGATTAACTTCCTAATTGTTTGCCTAATGACCGCTGATCTGTTATACGGTTCGCTTAACTTTCGTTTTCGTTTATCGTTTGAGGGATCATACCCGGGATCTTATTACTTAGGTTCTCTTAACCTTTCTCAATATATTGTATTCCTTTTATGATAATCTCTTATAATCCTTTAATTTAAATCCTTTTTATCATGTTACCTTATACTCAATTCTTTCCGTATCTAGTGGATTTCCGGGAAAAATCAAAGTGTTCGGAATTGGATTCTGACGATCTTTACATACACTTATATACCATATAGAGTGCCAATAAAATCTCAGAATATCCATAAAAGAACCCCTACCTAGTGTGGCATGAAAAGTTTTCTCATTCAGCAAAAACACTATTCATAAGGGTTTCAAAAATTTTCCAAAAATTGGGGTTATTACAGTCTCCCCTCCTTAAAAGGATTCCGTCCCGGAATCAGATAGAAAATGAATAGGGATACTTTTTTAACATTGCACTTTCTAACTCTCGAGTAAATTTTCCCACATTGTGGTCCTACCACCAAACTCTGCCTAGTTTGATAACCCTTCTCCTAAGCACTTGTTCCTTTTCACTCTATAACCCTTCCTGGTTGCTCCATATAGGTTACGTCGGGTTGCATGTCTATGCGCTCATATGCCCCTATTTATCTGGCACCCGAATTACACTTTCTTAACATTGATACGTGGAACACGTTATGAACTTGTTGCAGGTTCGGGGGTAAAGCTAGCTCGTAAGCCAACTTCCCAATCCGTCTTAGTATCTCAAAAGGTCCAATGTATCTTGGGCTTAGTTTTCCTTTCTTTCCAAATCTCATTAACCCCTTCCAAGGGAATACCAATAACAACACTAGGTCCCCTACTTCCCATTCCTTGTCCTTTCGTGTCAAATCAGCATACTTCTTATGTCCATCTTGGGTTACTACCAGCCGTCCTCTGATTAGATCTATTATATCCCTGGTCCTTTGGACTACTGCGGGTCCGAGCATCTTGCGCTCTACAACTTCATCCTAACATAAGGGAGATCGACATTGTCTTCCCTCAAAAATCTCATATGGCGATATCTCAATACTGACATATGATCTATTGTCGTGAGAAAACTCAATCCGCGTTATGTGATCATTCCAATTTCTTTCAAGTCTATTGCACAGACTCTCATTATAGCTTCTAGCATAATAGCTTTTGCTTCTCACTACCCATTCTTTTCCAGTTCGTAGTCGCTACTACCTTCCGTTTCTAATATTATACTGGTTATAATTCTGCTCGTTAGCGTTCTATAACCTTTTAATAACCACGTCAACCTTAGTATCACGAATGTGTTTCCATTCCGCATACTACCACCACTTTATTACTCCTTTTTCAGTTGTTTCTATTTTCCAAAATTTGATCAATCATATAGAAGTAAAGGAATTTGTTGAGAGATCACTATGATCATGAACACTTGTTACATTGCATAGTTAGTACAGAAGGTGGCCAGCCTTTAGTACTTGACAAGCAATTAAACAATAGCTGGTATCCTACTCGGCTTCTATCACACAGATAGATAGTCATTCGGCAATACCTCCCCTTCTGGAAGGGTTGTTCTTCTCAGTTATATGAAATAAAAAGAAGAGAAAAGAACGAACTGAAGAGAATTGTATATATGAAAAAAATATTGCCATAAAATATCTGGCTTGGAACCTACCTCTGAATTATAGAGGTTTGTCATAGGAGAACAAAACATATATGTATTTATATCAACATCAAGTATTATAGCATCGTATTTCACATGCCTAAATATTTATTATTCCACCCATCATTCTACGGACCCATGCTCTTCCTCGAGCTTATACTCAATCACCTATGAAACTTCCTCGACATCGAAAATTGAATCTGGAATCTCATTCTAGACATCATCGTTACTTGAATTCTATGCTTGCACCGTAACCTTCCTCGTATAATAATACGACTCTCTATTGATAAGAAAGAATAAATATTCAATAGGTAGATACTCTACTTAATTAGTCTATTAATGATAACTTATACACTACCACGACCCGTTTAGTGGTACTCAATCTCAACATCCATTCCAATACAACTCTCACGGTTGTAACCATCTCATTACTCGCAGAATCATTGCTGCATTACTATGGTCCACTACTGACCTACTGTCGTCATTCACGTTCCATGAAATCTTAATATCTAACCATACGGAGTCCATACATGTCATATCAAATCCTTCTAAGGAGGTAACATAATCACCATTCCTGATTCATGAAGAACACTCCTGATCCTGACATACATACATGACATGAAGCAGATAAAATTGCAGAAGAGTTTCAATCAAAGCAACGATAGCAGGTTAATACCATTCTAAATCATATGCCTTAAATAGAAGACTTACTCAAAGGTTCGTCTAGTCCTTTTTGAAACATGGTCCTGGCTTATCTCAAGATAGGACCTTCTAAGATAGATAGCCCGTTCATGGCGATTACACGAATTAAACCTTTACCAACTACTATTACGGTTGGGTATTGCACAGTCATCAGAAGGAATGTCAATCTTCCAAACCATAATACAACCTTCACAGCTTTAACCATCATCACTGTATTCTTTTGGCACAAGCGCCTGTAATTATCCTCTTACCTTTAAAGTGTCGGCCACCTCTTTGGCCTTTCCTGATAGTAAAATTTCCTTACAGTCAATGTCATTTTAACCACCTCTAAATAATTTTCTACCTCATTTCAATCACAGCTTATGTGAAGATGTTTTCCTTAAAATCTGATAAGTAAAAAAAAATATCACCATTTTTCCATAAGTTATTGCCTCAGTCTTTAGAGGTTAATCACTGTCACGACTGACTCTCAATCATACTTAGAACATCTTTTATCTTAAGTCCTAATTGCCCTGAACAATTTCGACCATTACTGGTTCGATCCATACTTTCTCGTGGTGTAACATGTGCCCCACTTGGCATCATTATAATTACGACACATTTCCTTTATCAACATTTCTATTCTTGAGAATTTTGAATATTACCTTTCTCCTTGTAAAACCTCTAAGGTTATCCTTGAATCGTTCCTCCTGTATTCCCTAGATACAGGGCATATCAAAATACCATTTACTAATACTAAAACCATTGTCTATATACTTCTGAAAAATTTCTCCACTGATCCTTAAAGGTCGTTGTTACCTTAATCCTTTCCAAATCATACTGTCAAAACTCATACTGTCCCTATTAAGGGTGAAATGCCAACCTTTATGCATTCCCCTAGGATTCATTTTAAGTTACCGATGTTCTATTCTTAATTCCACCTTTAAAAGGTACCTGCATCCTTCCATGGATAAATCAAGTCATATATCCCTGATAAGGGTGTCTTATTCAATCATTCCCACCTCGATAGTATATGCCTAATTTCACAATAACATCTGTATACAAAATGAGGTTAATCAAAATGGCCTCCAAAAGATAACAACGGTTATCCGCTTTTCTTGCCTAATCTGGTAACGATAACAAGGATGTTCTGGAAGATATTGGTCGTGTTCAACGTGAACTTCTTCTTAATAATTCCTTATTTACTTTTGTTGTTTATCTCAACAGTCACCTCAATGTTGGGATATCTTTCATATCTGGCGTCTCCCTTTCTGGGTATCATGCCACCGGTCTTACACTTCACCTTCTTGAAGGTCACTTCCTTCATCCAATTTTCTTAATTTCTTACTTTCTTGTCTCCTCAGTCTATCTGCGTCTCATTATTTATCCTTCGAATTATCTCCAGGTTTCCTCGAATCTTCCCAACTTACAGGGGATAAAATATATGTATCTATTATTCCTTCAATCATCAACTTTAACTCATGGTGAATCACCCTCATTCTGACGATTACATACTCTTCTATTTCTATTTCTACGAGTCTTTAGGGTTTCCTCATACCCAACTCCCTTATCATTCCTCAAACTCTATTGCCGTTATATTCCTTTCCACTTCAATTTCTTTTTATTTTCCTTTCTCTTATCATTATTTCATGGCTTAGGTAATTCTCGCACTTCTCTCCATACAAGTAGTGCCTCCAATCTTTAGGGTAAACTATTGCCACGAGCCTAAGCTCATGAGCGGGGATATCGAATTTCATACTACCTTAATTGTCTTGACATGTACGCGATTACCTTACCGTGCTGCATAAGCACGCAAGCGTCACTACACTTCACAAAATCTCCTTTTCCATCCGGCAACGCCAGCATAGGAGCCATCACCAACCTCTGCTTCAGTTTTTGAAAGCTGTTCTCGCATTTCTCTGTCCATTCGAACTTCTCAGTCTTACGAGTAAGCCGCGTTAAAGGGGCTACTATCTTTACAACTTGAATGAACCTCCGGTAGTGACCGGCCAGTCCTACCTCTGGTAGTCGACCAAACCATGGTCATCAATTCATCAGTGGTCCTTTATCCAATCCTGTCAGGATCCTCCATGGGATCCTCCTCAACAACTATCCCTTCTAGGACAACATCCTCAACCGTTAGGACACTCTATCGGATCCACAATCCGATCTCCAATTAGTAATAAAATATCATCGCGATGTTGCTCCTCAACCTCAGGGTTCGGAGTCCCGCTACCATATACGATAACGAACTACGCTCCTATCACGATATTTATAAGGGTTCCCATAAGGGTTTTAACTGTCAGTGCTACGTTAGGTAGCCCGACTATGAACTTGGCAAGAGTTCTTATTATCTTAGTGAACTTATTATCTTAACGTCCCATCATCTCTGAGGTTTATAACGCTTAGCTCTGATACCATTTCTGTAACACCCCCAGATCCGGGGTCAGGGATCCGGGTCGTCACGGTCTTTCTTTCCACAATATCACTTCACTTAATTAATAATAAATAACCTTATGCTGTGACCCTACACTAACACACACCACAGCCCGTTATAGTCTCAGAGCTGAAATTTAAATAAGTACAAGTCTTTGAATCCACAATTTAAAAGTTATTACAACCCAAAATGATTACTTGATAAATTTACAGTTAATTGCCATTATCTGCCACAAGTTATAATTATACATAATTGATTCTCAAAAGTAGATGGTCTGATCTACAATAGGTCTACCTCTGCAGCTATAGCAGCTACAATATCAACGGGAAGACGCTGAACGCTTCCCACGCGCTTGCACTGGGTCTGCTGGAGTCTGGCCATCTTTCCTAACTGTTGTTGTGTGATGAAGAAATAAAGCAAGGGTGAGCAGCAAGCCCACCAAAATAATATGTATAATGATTTACAATATATGAGCCTTCTCATAGCACTCATGAAAGTCTTGGTCAAAAGAAATGAACCAAGTTGATATCTTAATGCGATGAAGTCGCAAAATATTCAGTATATATATATATACATATATACTTTTCAAAATATGGGAAGTCCTCTTCCATGCATAATATACACAGAGTTCCAGTGTATAACTGTATAAAAATATCGTTGCAAGGTGATCTCATATATCTAACCTTGTCTCAATGTTTTTCTGAAAATCTTTGTCATGCTTAAGATAATCATTTACTAGATATAAGTTTAAAAGATGAAGTTATAAGGTACTCCAATATACTTATATCTTTCCCAAATACTACTTGAACTACCCCCGTTCAAGTTATAATCAGTTTCAAAGGTTCATCACATAGATGAGACTACAAGACAAGATTTGAATAGATTCAATCTTTGAATATCATTATAAATAATGAAGTTACGAGATACTTCATTAAGTCCTGATATATAAATATATTCATATATATCTCCCATACATTTCCTGAAAACCTCTGTCATGTAAAGTATGAACAGAGTTGCAATATCCAATTTGGAAGGAAAAGAATTTTGGCATAAACCAGATATCTTGCTGATCAGGAAAGGATACCAATAAGTAACCTTTTCTACTAGTAGATGGATGAATCCCCCACCGGTCATCACCCTGGCCACATAAGGACCTTGTGCTGGACCGCCACCAGGCCTCTTACGCGTTGATGGACTGCCACCCAGCCACTTACACTTTATAGACCGTACCCCGGCCTGTCGCTTATGCCGACTCAATCAGATGGACTTACTTCCCGAACATTGGGCAAGTAATCAAATTGTTTTCTCAAAACAGCAACCATGTTGCGAATATAAAATACACCACAGAGCCGGATCCCCGAGATTTTTGAGCGAATATTCAAGTCTCCTTCGAAAGGAAGATCTTAAATCGGAAAATGAGTTTTGGGATCCGCTCTAACTTTTAAAATCATTTTGAAGACTCGAAAACACTTTAAAGAGTGTTTGGAATAATGCTGATTTAATAAAGTAAATCAGTCTCAATATAAAAGAAATATCTGAATATTATTATTTAAATAATATTCCCATAAAGAATAATTGAGATAGAAGTTGGAAAACTTATACTTGAAATGAGTATTAAATAACCAAAGATATACTTATACGAAAGTACTATCTTTATTTGAATAATCAAAATAAGTTTGATTATCGACACCTTATTCTTTAATAAAATAAAGAAAATATCTTAGCAAATAATCGGAGTCATAGATCCTCAAATGAATATTCAAATAATATTCATTAAATAATATAAACTTAGTCATAAGCCCTCGAATGGATACTCAAATGATATTCAAATAATAAAATAAACTGAGTCATAAGCCCTCGAATGAATATTCAAATAATAAAATAAAATGAGTCATAAGCCCTCGAATGAATATTCAAATAATATTCAAATAATAAAATAAACTGAGTCATAAGCCCTCGAATGAATATTCGAAATAATATTCGATTAATAAAATAAAAGGAGTCATAAGTCCTCAGATGAATATTCAAGTAATATTCAATTAAGTAAAATAAAGGTATCGAATAAACCTTATTCGATCAATAGTTTTGAAAACCATATCCATATATATATAAATATATATATATATAATATACTCGGGAACATCGACTCCCGGTTTAGAAATATATTCACCTTTGGGTCCCCTATACTAAGGGTATACGCAACTACTGCTTATTTCTAGCATAGGTATTATGCAACTATAAGCATTGAAATCAACAGATAGATAACCAGATTACGAAACAGACATGCATATATACCATATCAGCATGCTCCAATATATCGCAAAAATTGCTAATAACAATCATGCACTTATCACAAGATAATGCATATACATATATTTACATCACAACAACAGTATAACGGGTAGAAAACTTGCCTGAGCGACTGGGGTTACGAATGGCTCGGGACGAGTCTGGTAACCTATAAACAACAAGTAAGTTGGAATTAAACCAAAGTCACTTGTAAATCTATACTTTAACTAACTTAGACTCTAACGCTTGTTTTGCGCTCACTGATTCGCTTAAGTCACTCGGGTACCCTCGGCTCCACCATTTTTAATAATTTAACCTTTACGAGTTTTAAGGCGATTCCTTCGCGAGTGTCTTACTAACTGCCTAGCACACTTACCATAAATGTTTCATACATTAATTAACCCTTTTTGGTCTTTAACCTATGTTTCAAAGTAAGGCGAGGGGAAAAGTTTCGTTCGCGAAACGCCGTTACTTGAAACGGTCGTTTCTCCTAAACCGTGCATCGGAATCGAACGAACTACATATCAAAACGAAGCTCGTAACATGAGCTATCTAAACATGGCAGTGGTCATAATCTAGCAGGGGGTTCTCGGGTCCTAATATTATGCACAAAAACAGTCCAAAGAAAATCGGACGTTACGACGGCTATGTTTACGCGATTTCCAATATTTTAAACCATTCAAACCCATTCCAATTCAACCTCAAATCCAACATACAACCAACATCCATACTTATCACATCATAACAACCCCAACCAATTCAATTTAATCATTCATACTTATGCCTAAGCTTAACTTTAATCATACTTAAGTCCTTTTAATCAAAACCACAACATTCACCATTCCATTTCACTACCATTTCAAATCCCAAACTCTAAATCACAACAACAAGCTACAATAGCACCCTACTAATCAAAATCATCTTATAATATATAGGAATCTAGGGTTTGGAGATGGTATACCTTCCTTTGAGTGGTGGGAGGAGCTAGGAAGCCTTAAGAAGCTTTGAGAAGTCTTAAGAATGCTTGGATCTTCAAGAAAAACAAGAAAAACTTCAAGTTAAAAACTTGAAAACACTATTCACAGTCTTCTTCTTTGATTAAATGAAGAAGATGGAGAAGGAATTGATGGCTTAAACTCATGATATAGCCCTAACTAAGCATGAAGATGATTAGGGAATTAACTCACCAATTTAGGAGGCTTGGATCTTGAGTTTTTGAATTCTTGCCCATTTGCAATAGTAAAAAGCCGAGAGCATGATGAACCATGCCTTGGTTTCTTTTTGATTTTGATGAAAATGATTTTGCTTGGCTTGGTTGGCTTGTTTTTGTGTTTGATTTAGTTAATTACCTTGTTGCCCTTGAATTTGTGTGGTTAAAAAGCCACCACACCTCCTTCCTTCCCATGTCATGCTTGTGTCACCTTGCACATGTCATAATGCTCCCACTTGTCCACACCTTGTGGTTTGATGATGTCACAATCCCTGGCTTCTTGTACAAGCTTGTCTCTTGGTCACTTATTTGTTTTACGGTTCGCTTATCTTTCGTTCTCGTTTATCGTTTGAGGGATCATACCCGGGATCTTATTACTTAGGTTCCCTTAACCTTTCTCAATATATTATATTCCTTTTATGATCCTCTCCTATAATCCTTTAATTTAAATCCTTTTTATCCTGTTACCTTATACTCAATTCTCTCCGTATCTTGTGGATTTCCGGGAAAAATCAAAGTGTTCGGAATTGGATTCTGACGATCTTTACATACACTTATATACCACATAGAGTACTAATAATATCCCATAAGATCAATAACAGAACCCCTACATAGCGTGACTTGAAAAGTTTTCTCGTTCAGCAAAAACACTATTCATAAGGGTTTCAAAATTTCTCAAAAATTGGGGTTATTACAGCCGCCGCCGTACCTGTCAACTGTTCCTTGCTTTGCTTCCCGTGCCAACAGTCAGACATCACATCAGACTGTCTTCCATGCATTCATCACAGCACAGACAATACAAACATATATATATACTATATATACATATATTTATACTTATTAAATTACGAATTTAATTGTAAGAACTTCAAAAATTCATAATAAAAAATCTATACATCATAAAATTATGAAAAAATACCCAGACGATCTACAACACTTGTAGAACCCAGATCAACATTCAAAATTATTCTGAGAAACGATTTCTCATTAGACAAAATTAATCCATGATATAACTTGTAAAAATCATAATTAATTCATACAAGCACATAAAATTCTGAAATTTTTACCACAGATCTATATGCATACAACCTAAGCTCTGATACCAATGTTGGATTTTAATCGCAGCGGAGGCATGGTAAAACACTTTTACACACATAAAATCCAAATAAAAGCATATAAATCGTGGTAAAAACGTAGGGATCGATTACTAACCTTTAATATGCAATCCAAGAGCAACGATCGGAGATCCTTAGCAGTTGCTCCTCAAACGTGAAGCACTCCACCGGTATCCACCAAGAAAACGACGTTAAGGAGGAGGAGGAGGTGGAGAGAATTGGGTTTTATAAAATTTTGGGGTTAGAATAAAAATAGGGTTTATAATAGTATATTTATAGGCAAAATTTTCAGCTGAAATTTTCCCATAAATTATTATTATTATTATTAATCCATTTATTATTCTCATTAATAATTAAAACACCTTTTAATTATTAATCCTTTTTCTAAACACTTTAGAAATAATTCTCTCTCTTGATTTAATTTCCAAAAATTAAATCCTTTAATTAATAATATTAAGAACTTTTCTTAATTAATTTATAATCAATTAAATCTCATTTAATCAATTATTAAATTTGCCAATTAATTATTTATTTCATAAATAAATAATTATTAGCGATTATTAATTAATTTCTCCACCATTAAATCATTCTCTTTTTATGGTGTGACCCTGTAGATTCAATATTAAGCCGGTAGTAGAAACAAATAATAATAAAACTATTTTATCATTATTTATATAAATTCTCTAATTTATTAAATATGATTAATTAATTAATCACATTTATTCTACATCGTGAGGGATACTTCTCAGCATATCGCGACTATCCGGATAATACGAATTCACTGCTTAGAATACCAAGAACCTATTCAGTGAATAGTTACCGTACAATAAACTCCTTCTACCCTACAATGTCCCGATTAAGTACAAGGCATGGATCTCGTGTCAAGCCTATCTAATTCAATCACTTGCTTACCATTTACTATGCGTAGTTCTATGCAAATTAGAAACTCCTTTCTAATTTCATTCACTCTGGCCAGAGATTCTGGAACTAGCATAAGTGGATCAGCCTTGAACATTCGCTTCCTTCACTGGAAGGGGTAGATCCTTTATTGATCATACACTATCTTCGTGTACAAATTCCTATACTCAGTAGAGCCCTAATAATTGTCCCTGGAGACTAAGAACTAAACCAAAGCATAGTTCAGTGTACACAAGATGACTATGATGACCTCAAGTCTAAGGATACTTGTACAACTATCACTATGTAAACAACTGCTGACACGTGAGTGAACTCCATCAGTTGTTCAGCTGTGCGAGTCATGTTCAGTGAACTTATTCTATAATAAGCACCTACATACTAGCTATAGTGTTACCACACAAATGTCTATGAGAACAGACATCCTTCATAATGAAGCAAGCATAGTATGTACCGATCTTTGCGGATTATTAATTACCAGTTAGTAATCCTATGATCAGGAACTATTTAAGTTTAGAGTTATCATCTTTTAGGTCTCACTATTATGATCTCATCATAATCCATAAAAAGCTTTACTCTAAATTATGGTATATCTTATTTAAACACTTAAATAGATAAAGCCCGTAATAAAAACAAAACGAGTCTTTTATTAATATTAATGAAATCAAAACAGATTACATAAAAGTTATTCCTAAATCCTAATACATGATTGGACTTAGGACATATTCCTTTCATGCGTAAGTGACTGGGACGGACGGTCCAGCGGAGGGCTATTTCCATGTGTTATATGAAATATTATGACACAATTTGTGCCACAGGCAGATATATTGCCTTTTTATTTGAGTACTCGTGTTTTGGGGACATGTTTCTATGAATCATGACCTTGTGCTATCACACGGGCTGATCAGCATGTGATAGTACATCCGTCGGAGTTAGATTCCAATCTAAAAATTATCCTTTATTATTGATAGCTTGTGAAGCTTTTATTATTGATCAAATATTACTGATTTTATCCTGTTGTTCAATTATTATCAGAATGTGGTTTATCATTTCAAGCACATTTTATACTGCTTGCCGAGCATTTCTTTCGCTCATACTTGTTTATCAATCTAATCTTCAGCTAATCCAAAGCAGGCTTGAGTTCCAGGTTTGATCAGAAGTCGAGTGCTTGTAGATAGTTGGGTGTGTTTTCCAGGTAGACTGTTTTGGGACGCTTGGATAAGTCTAAAGGTTTGTAATAAAATTTGAATAATCTGTAAAACTAATTAGACTTATGGTTTGTAATAACAGTTGGTTGGTATTAGTGCCTGTTCCATACTATAACCTGTGATCGATCCATTTGCATGCAAGGGGTCATATTTATTATATTATTCCGCTGTGATTATTTTATTGTGGTTTATTGGCTAGTGACCCCCAAATCTAGACCCCGGGTTTGGAGGGCGTCACAGGTTGGTATCAGAGCTACAGGTTATGGTCACTGAAACAAGCTTAGGATTGTCATAGGTGAGTCATAGGAAGATTGCATAAGATAGGCGCGTGTAGTTTAGCTCTTATAGGGTTAAATTTAGGTTATTGGGCTGGGTTATAGTTAAGTTGTTTAGGTTTCCTGTTTTGCGTTTAGCCTTAGGCCTTTGTGTTATTGCCTTGTTATTTTGTTGGTTTTGAGAATGGTAAGAAGTGTTGGAAGAGAGGTTGGAAGGTTGTGTTGCAACCCTATCCACTGTTTGTTGATCTATTTAAGATTTTGAGCAAGGATTTAAAAGGTTTGGATAATTCTTCGTCGATTTTTCTTTGTGTTGTTATTCTCAAGATAATAAGCAGGATTATGTGATAATCATGTCGCTTGTGTTAATATGGTAGCAAGTTTATGATATTTTGAGAAAAGATAATGCTTGAGAATTTTGATATGCTAAAGAATTGCTACATATTTGACACAATGCTTGACAGATTATTATATATATGTTTCTTGTTTTCTTACAAGAATAATGGCACCAAAGAGAAGGAATAATTCAGGAGAGGATCGTACCGAGAGTCGGATGGATCCATCGATTGTCCAGATGTTGGGAATGATGCGGCAACAGATGTTACATCTTACGCACCAGCAACAACAACAACAGCAACAAGCAGCAGCACCACCTGCAGTGAGTTTTAAGCAATTTCAAGCTGTGAAGCCACCTGAGTTCAAGGGAAGTGTTGATCCTGTGGAAGCCAACGCATGGCTCAAGGAGATGGAAAAGGCTTTTGAATTAGTCGGAGCAGGGACTGAACAAAAGACCAAGTTTGCAAGCTACTTTCTGAAGGGTGAGGCGAACTATTGGTGGGAATCCACACGTGCCTTAGAAGGAGGTGAGTTTATAACTTGGGAAAGGTTTACCGAGCTGTTTCTGGAGAAGTATTTCCCGAGGTATATGAAGAACCAAATGGAGATTAAGTTCTTGAACCTGACCCAGGGAGATCTTACTGTCGCTGAGTACGAGGCTAAGTTTACTGAATTAGCGAGGTTCGTGCCAGACCAGGTTGACACAGATGAAAAGAAAGCAAGAAGGTTTGAATAGGGATTGAAATTTTGGATTCAGAACAGAGTGGCCATGTTTGAGTTGACTTTATATGTGGCAGTAGTTCAGAAAACAATGGTGATCGAAAGTAAAAGTGACATGTCTCAGAAAGGAAAGGATGGGAAGAAAAGGAAAATAGAAACCTCAGAAGGAGGTCAGCAGCAGGGAAATTTTCAGGGCCGTTTCAACAAAAAGGCAAGAGTTTCAGGGTAACAGGAATGTGGGATTCAGAATACCACAATCAGGAAATGGAGGACAAGGCAACCATTTTCAGAATTCAAATCAGCAGAGGCCCAATCGTCCACCAGTACTAGATTGCCAGTTTTGTGGTAGAAAGCACTTTGGGAATTGTAATGCCAATGTGAAGTGTTTCAAGTGTGGCAGGAAGGGACACTTTGCTAATGTGTGTCAGAATCCGACTCAAGGTCAGAATTTGGGAACTGGTTGTTATAAGTGTGGGAAACCAGGGCATATCGCCAGGAATTGCCCAATACAAGGTACAACAAGCAACACACCAAGGCTTACAGGTGCTCCATCTCAGAATGTGCCAAGGATTGAAGGACCGCCAACAAAGGACCAGCCAAAGGCCAGGACATTTAACATGACTATGAAGGATGCTGTTCAAAGTTCTGACGTGGTTACAGGTACGCTTCCTGTCAACTCCATAGATGCTAAAGTTTTATTTGATTCTGGAGCTACAAGGTCATTTATTTCTCAAAGTTTTGTCAATAAGCTGCATTGCGAAGTTAAGTTGTTAGAAAAAGTGTTAATGATAGAACTAGCTAATAAGAATCAAGTTTCTGTCGATCGAGTGTGCCCGAGATGTGACATCGAGATAGCAGGACATCATTTTTATGCCAACTTAATACCTTTTAAGTTGGGAGAATTTGATGTTATCTTAGGAATAGATTGGTTGTCAGAGAATAACGCTCAGATTGATTGTAAGAATAGGAAAGTGAGACTTTAGACATCGGATAGTAAGAAAAAGGTGATATTTCGAGGAAATAAGTAAGAGAAAAAGTTCTTAATGATAGCTCAAGTGAAGAAGTTATTGCGTCAGAATTGCGAAGCGTATTTGGCCCATGTGGTAGACACCAGCAAAGAAGTTCCAGTACTAGAAGTGATTTCAGTTGTCAACGAATTTCCAGATGTCTTTCCAGACGATCTTCCAGGATTACCACCCGACAGAGAAATTGAATTTGCGATTGATCTAGCACCCGGAACAGAACCAGTTTCTAAAGCTCCGTACCGGATGACACCAGTGGAGATGAAAGAATTGGCAATTCAGCTGCAAGATCTTTTAAAAAAAGAGTGATAAGACCCAGTGTATCCCCGTGGGGCGCACCCGTGCTATTTGTCAAGAAGAAAGACGCAAGTATGCGACTGTGTATTGACTATCGAGAATTGAATAAGTTGACCATTAAGAACAAGTATCCGTTGCCAAGGATCGATGATTTATTTGATCAATTGAGGGGCGCTGTATGGTTTTCTAAGATTGATTTAAGATCCGAATATCATCAACTGAAGATCAAGCCAGAAGATATTCCGAAGACCGCATTCAGAACCAGATATTGGCATTATGAGTTTCTAGTGATGGCATTTGGATTAACCAAGGTACCAGCAGCTTTCATGGATCTGATGAATCGAGTATTCAAGAAGTATTTGGATAAATTCATGATTGTGTTCATAGACGACATTCTGATCTATTCCAAGACAGGAGAAGAGCATGCAAAGCACTTGAGGATAGTTCTGGAGAAACTGTGACAGGAGAAATTGTACGCAAAGTTTTCAAAGTGTGAATTTTGGTTAAAGGAAGTACGATTTCTTGGGCACGTGATTAGCAATAAAGGAGTGGAAGTGGATCCGTCAAAGATTGAAGCTATAGTCAACTGGGAGAGGCCAAAAACACCAACAGAAGTAAGAAGTTTTATGGGACTGGCCGGTTACTACAGAAGATTCGTGTAAGATTTTGCGAAGATAGCTACGCCATTGACAAAGCTCACCAGGAAGAATCAGAAATTTGAATGGGACGAGAAGTGCGAGGAAAGTTTCCAGGAATTAAAGAATAGATTAGTATCTTCACCAGTGCTAGTTTTATCGGATGATCAAGGAAATTTTGTGATCTACAGTGACGCGTCGTACAAAGGATTGGGATGTGTTTTGATGCAACATGACAAGGTGATAACCTATGCTTCAAGATAGTTAAAACCACATGAAGAAAAGTATCCAACGCATAATCTTGAATTGGCAGCTATAGTGTTGGCATTGAAGATATGGAGGCATTATCTGTATGGGGAAAAGTGCGAGATCTACACGGACCACAAGGGTTTAAAGTATATCTTCACCCAGAAGGAATTCAACATGAGGCAAAGAAGATGGATCGAATTGATCAAAGACTATGACTGTACCATCAACTATCATCCAGGTAAAGCCAATGTGGTGGCTGACGCTCACAGCAGAAAAGAAAGGTTAAACATGATAATTTCATTTGAGGAATTGATCAAGGAGTTTGAGAAGCTTGAAATAGAGGTCAGTACCCCAAGTATGTCTGCAGATGTGTTGTGTGTAATGTCTTTTCAACCAGAATTATTAGAGAAGATAATAAGATTTCAGGAAGAAGTCATGAGCCATGAATGGGACAATTTGACAGGAGAAGAAATATGGACTCAAAAGGATGATAAAGGAATATTAAGATTTTCTTCCAGAATATGGATACCCAATGTAGCCGAGCTGAAAGATGAAATTCTTCGAGACACTCACAACTCCAGATATTCAATTCATCCCGGAAGTACGAAGATGTACTGATACTTAAGAGAAAACTTTTAGTGGCCAAGCATGAAGAAGGAAATTACAGAATGGGTAAGTAAGTGTTACACTTGCCAGCGAGTCAAAGCGGAACATCAAAGGCCCAGTGGACTGATACAACCATTGGACATTTCAGAATAGAAGTGGGCACATATCGCGATGGATTTCGTAGTTGGATTACCGAGGACCAGGGCAAATCATGATGCTATTTGGGTTATTATCAACAGATTGACAAAGTCAACACACTTTCTTCCTATCAATGAGAGATTTTCAATGGAGAGATTGGTTCAGTTATATCTTAAGGAAATTGTGACAAGACATGGAGTTCCAGTATCCATAGTTTCAGACAGAGATCCTCGATTTAATTCAAGATTTTGGAGAAGTTTTCAAGATTGTCTCGGAACGAAGCTGAACATGAGTACCCCGTATCATCCGCAGATAGACGGTCAAAGTGAAAGGACGATTCAGACTATTGAAGATATGCTAAGAGTATGTGCACTAGATTTTGAAGGGAGTTGGGACGAACATTTGCCATTAGTTGAATTCTCCTACAACAACAGCTATCATGCCAGTATTGGAATGCCGCCTTACGAAGCCTTGTACGAGAGAAGATGCAGATCCCCAATCTGTTGGGAAGAAGTTGGTGAGAGAAAGATTTTGGGTCCAGAATTGATCCAGCAGACAAAAGAGAAAATAGAACTCATTCGGAAAAGATTAATAGCGGCTCAAGGCCGTCAACACAAATATGCTGATCCTTCCAGAAAGGATATGGAATTTGAAATTGGTGAAGCAGTGCTATTGAAGGTTTCCCCATGGAAGGGTTTATCAAGATTCAGAAAGAAAGGAAAGCTGAGTCCGCGTTATGTTGGCCCTTTTGAGATTTTGAGGCGTGTGGGAAAGGTTGCTTACGAGTTAGAATTACCACCTCACATGCTGCATATTCACAATGTGTTCCATATGTCGATGTTGAAGCGTTATTTGCCTTATTCGAATCATGTGATAGAATATGAGCCAATCGAGATTCAGCCAGATGTATCTTTTGTAGAGCAACCAGTGCAGATTTTAGATAAGAAAGAAAGAATGCTTAGGAATAAGTCTGTATCTCTAGTGCGAGTCTTGTGGAGGAATCCCAAGGTTGAAGAGTCGACCTGGGAGTTGGAAAGCGAAATGCGATCCAAATATCCTCATTTGTTTTCTTAGGCTGATTCTGAGGACAAAATCCTGTTAAGGGGGGAATGATGTAATATCCGGGAAAATTATGTAAATATTAAATGTTAAATAAATAAATATTATGTGTTTTTATAAATTTAAAGTGATTATTGCCATGATATTAGATGTTACAGTTGTTATGTGTGTTTCCGTGCGGGCCAGAAATTTTTTCGATTGATTAATATACGTTTAAACTACAATTAGATGAATAAATCTGCAATTCGAACTTGCATTTATTTGCGTCTCTATCGAGATATTCATTTTATTTTATTTTATGCGCGTTGAATGCATTTTATGCGTATTCAGGTTTTTCTATTAATTTCAGTATCATTTTGTTTTTCAAAAATCAGCAGACCGGGGACCTCATCGGGACGTCAAACCCCACAAAATCCGTGTTTTTATTTTTATAAAATTATTCGTATTTCAAATATCCTTTATTTTTGTATTTTTAAATTATTCATAATTTTTGGGGAATTTTGACATTAATTTTGTATTTTATCATTTTTAAAATTATTCCCCGTAATTATTATTTTGGGACCCTAATTATTATAATTAGGGGATAAAAACACCTTTAATTTATTTTGGGGTATAATTTTTGTAAAAATATAAATAGCCCATTATTATTTTTTAATTCATTTTAATTTCATTAAAAATAAAAATCAAGAATATATTTTTGGGGGTAAAATTTCTTCAAGAACAAAGAATCATTGATTTTGGGAGTTCTAGGAATCCGTTGTTGATGCTCTACACACCAAAACGATCCTTGTTTCAAGCCCGATCTTTTGATACCAGAATCACGATCTGAGGTTCAATAATCTGAAAAATCAAATTTATGTTCTTGGTCATGAATTCATTTTGAAAGGAATATGTCCTAAGTCCAATCATGTATTAGGATTTAGGAATAACTTTTATGTAATCTGTTTTGATTTCATTGATATTAATAAAGACTTGTTTTGTTTTTATTACGGGCTTTATCTATTTAAGTGTTTAAATAAGATATACCATAGTTTAGAGTAAAGTTTTTTATGGATTATGATGAGATCATAATAGTGAGACCTAAAAAGATGATAACTCTAAACTTAAATAGTTCCTGGTCATAGGATTACTAACTGGTAATTAATAATCCGCAAAGATCGGTACATACTATGCTTGCTTCATTATGAAGGATGTCTGTTCTCATAGACATTTGTGTGGTGACACTATAGCTAGTATGTAGGTGCTTATTATAGAATAAGTTCACTGAACATGACTCGCACAGCTGAACAACTGATGGAGTTCACTCAAGTATCAGCAGTTGTTCACATAGTGATAGTTGTACAAGTATCCTTAGACTTGAGGTCATCATAGTCATCTTGTGTACACTGAACTATGCTTTAGTTTAGTTCTTAGTCTCCAGGGACAATTATTAGGGCTCTTCTGGGTATAGGAATTTATACACGAAGATAGTGTATGATCAATCAGTTTGCTAGGAATGGTACACACAGATGTATATGGACCAATGTCTACGCAAGCCATGGGTGGATTTTCATACTTCATTACTTTCATAGATGATAGATCTGGATTCGGATATGTGTTTGATGAAACACAAGTCTGAGGCCTTTGAAAAGTTCAAAGAGTATAAGTATGAAGTGGAAAAACAACCAAACATAGTATTATAACTCTTCGATCAGATCGAGGTGGTGAATACTTTAATGGAGTGTTTCTAGATTATCTCTAAGTAAATGGTATAGTCTCCCACTGGACTCCTCCAGATTGGTATCTGAAAGGAGAAATCGAACTTTGTTAGACATAGTTCGGTCCATGATGAGCTATGCAAATCTTCCAATATTCCTATGGTGCCTTCCAAAATCTGTTCCTCAAACTTCGTATGAGATATGGAAAGAAAGGAAACCGAGTCTTAAACACGTTAAGATTTGGGGATGTCCAGCTTATGTCAAGTAAGTTGACCCAGATAAGCTGGAATATCGATCCGTAAAATGTAGTTTTGTGGGATATCCTAAAGAGACTTTAGGGTGTTGCTTTTACACCGATCATCGGGTGTTTGTCTCCAGACATGCTACCTTCTTGGAAAAGGAGTTTATCCTTGAAGGAAACAGTGGGAGCAAAATTGAACTTGATGAAGTTCAAGAAGAACAAACTACTACGGATCAAGTGGAAACACCTGTTCTGACTGAACAACCTTTTGTGGAACAGCCCATTCATAGGTCAGGGAGAGTGTCTCGCCAACCTGAGAGGTATTATGGCCTTGTCATTAAGAATGACAATGAGTTGTTGATCATTGATGATGACGACCCTATGACCTATACTGAGGCTATGAGTAGTGTTGACTCAGAGAAATGGCATAGTGCCATGAAATCCAGAATGGAATCTATGTATATGGTATACAAAAGATAGATTATAGCAGATGGCCAGGTGGAGACCTTTAAGGCCAGGCTTTTGGGAAAAGGATTCAAACAAAGGCAATGGATTGACTTTGATGAAACCTTTTACCTGTAGCCCTGTTAAAATCAGTTCGGATTTTGCTTGCGAATGCTGCTTACTACGACTATGTGATCTGGAAAATAGCCAGATGGTTTTCTTTCCAAGAGAAATGAAAACCTAGTGTGTAAGCTACTGCGAACCATATGTGGTTTAAAGCAAGCTTCTCGAAAGGTGGAACATTCGTTTTGATGAGACAATCAAAGAGTTTGATTTTATCAAAAACGCAGATGAACCATGCATCTACAAAAGGGTTAGTGAGAGCGCGGTAACATTTCTTGTATTGTATTGAATTAGAGTTGACACACATAACAACATAGCAGACCCACTCACAAAGCTACTTTATGAAAGTCACTTTGATCGTCATGAAGACAAGATGGGTATTAGATACCAGAGTGATTGGCTTTAGTACAAGTGGGAGATTGAAAGGAATATGTCCTAAGTCCAATCATGTATTAGGATTTAGGAATAACTTTTATGTAATCTGTTTTGATTTCATTGATATTAATAAAGACTTGTTTTGTTTTTATTACGGGCTTTATCTATTTAAGTGTTTAAATAAGATATACCATAGTTTAGAGTAAAGTTTTTTATGAATTATGATGAGATCATAATAGTGAGACCTCAAAAGATGATAACTCTAAACTTAAATAGTTCCTGGTCATAGGATTACTAACTGGTAATTAATAATCCGCAAAGATCGGTACATACTATGCTTGCTTTATTATGAAGGATGTCTGTTCTCATAGACATTTGTGTGGTGACACTATAGCTAGTATGTAGGTGCTTATTATAGAATAAGTTCACTGAACATGACTCGCACAGCTGAACAACTGATGGAGTTCACTCAAGTGTCAGCAGTTGTTCACATATTGAGGTCATCATAGTCATCTTGTGTACACTGAACTATGCTTTGGTTTAGTTCCTAGTCTCCAGGGACAATTATTAGGGCTCTTCTGGGTATAGGAATTTGTACACGAAGATAGTGTATGATCAATAAAGGATCTACCCCCTCCAGTGAAGGAAGCGAATGTTCAAGGCTGATCCACTTATGCTAGTTCAGGAATCTCTGGCCAGAGTAAATGAAATTAGAAAGGAGTTTCTAATTTGCATAGAACTACGCATAGTAAATGGTAAGCAAGTGATTGAATTAGATAGGCTTGACATGAGATCCATGCCTTGTATTTAATCGGGACATTGTAGGGTAGAAGGAGTTTATTGTACGGTAACTATTCACTGACAGGTTCTTGGTATTCTAAGCAGTGAATTCATATTATCCGGATAGTCGCGATATGTTGAGAAGCATCACTCACGATGTAGAATAAATGTGATTAATTAATTAATCATATTTAATAAATTAGAGAATTTATATAAATAATGATAAAATAGTTTTATTATTATTTATTTCTACTACCGGCTTAATATTGAACCTACAGGGTCACACCATAAAAAGAGAATTATTTTATGGCGGAGGAATTAATTAATAATGGCTAATAATTATTTATTTGTGAAATAAATAATTAATTGGCAAATTTAATAATTGATTAAATGAGATTTAATTGATTATAAATTAATTAAGAAAAGTTCTTAATATTATTAATTAAGGATTTAATTTTTGGAAATTAAATCAAGAGAGAGAGAATTATTTCTAAAGTGTTTAGAAAAAGGATTAATGATTAAAAGGTTTTTTAATTATTAATGAGAATAATAAATGGGATAATAATAATAATATTTATGGAAAAATTTCAGCTGAAAATTTTTCCTATAAATACACTATTATAGACCCTATTTTTATTCTAACCCCAGAAACCCAAAAGTTTTAGAAAACCAAATTCCCTCCACCTCCTCCTCCTCCTCCTAAAAGTCATTTTCTTGGTGGATATCGGTGGAGTGCTTCACACTTGAGGAGCAACTGCTAAGGATCTCTGATCGTTGTCTCCGAATTATTTTAAAAGGTTAGATTCGATCCCTCTAATTTTTATTCACGATTTATATGCTTTTATTTGGATTTTGTATGTGTAAAAGTGTTTTACCATGACCCCGCTGCATTTAAAATCCAACATTGGTATCAGAGCATAGGTTATATGCATATAGATCTGTGGTAAAAATTTCAGAATTTTATGTGCTTGTATAAATTAATTGTGATTTTTACAAGTTATATCATGGTTTAATTTTGTTGATGAGAAATCGTTTCTCAGAATAATGTTGAATGTTGATCTGGGTTCTACAAGTGTTGTAGATCGTCTGGGTATTTTTTTCATAATTTTATGATGTATAGATTATTTATTATGAATTTTTGAAGTTGTTACAATTAAATTCGTAATTAAATAAATCATATATATATATATTATTTGTAAGTATGTATGTATATATCTGCACTTTTGCTGCTGTGTATTTGTCTGTTGATTGATGCTGCACGGAGAAACAGCAGGTACAGGTCTGACATGCACGCAGTTCGAGGAGAAAAACAGGCGGCTGCTGAGAAAAAAAAAATAAGGGTGTCGCGCATTCCGGGAATGCGTTACACCCCTGTGACGCATTCACGGAATGCGTTACACCTTTTAAATGGCTTAAAAGGCTGTAACGCATCACCGGAATGCGTTACAGGTCTTGTAACGCGTTCCTGTAATGCGTTACAGCCCGTTTGTTAATTTTAAAATTGATTTTCTGGGAGTTTCGTAACTCTGTTTTAGGCGTGCAATATACCGTTGGATTCGTTTTTCCGAGACGGATCTAATAGAGTGATCAATTTTAGTTTATATAAAAGTTTTGAACTATTTATATTTACATGAAGTGTTTTAAAGCTATTTTTGACTGTTTTAGTTGCTTTTAAATGCTTCATGTGATATATAGAGATGTATAATGCTTAGACTAATGTGCTAGATGATGTAACATGCCTACCTTTATGTTTATTCATGTTGATATATGTGATATATGCTTAGTTTATCATGCGATGATAGATTTAGGTGAACTTGAATGAACATAAGGCGTTTGTTAGACAACCTAGTATAGTGAAATTGTTTCATAACCTTAATAACAATACTATGAATACAATCATGAGATTCTTGTGTTTATGAAACACATAATTGAATATGAGTTTTCGATATGAGAGAAAGGATTATTCTGTCAACAACAGATTTTTATCTGTAAGAAAGGGTTATTAAGTGACGCCTCTTGACAATGCTCCACCCGATCTGGGAATCATCTGATTATTGATTATTGATTTGAAATATTTAATTTAAAAGGAAGAATCTCTTTATAATACGATTATGATTGTAACGTAATATAATCCCTTTAAAATTAAATAATATCAAGTAGTAATTGGCCAATGATACAACGGGCTTGTGTCGGTCATAGCCTTCCAACATGGTAGAAAGTAGTTCTTATTTTTGAATCATTGTCGTTTCGTGCCACAGCCGAGGGCTTTGATTTCGAAATAAGAAATACTTGTCTATTACATAGAGATGTGTACATTGAATAAGAATCTAAAGGTCGTTACGTGCCACAGCCGTGGGCTTTTGGGGACTGATTCAATTGTACGGAATGTTGGGTTAGACTTGACTTAGATAATTGAGTTTGTCGTGCCACAGCCGTGACTCAATTATTCAAGAGGCTAAAGTTTGATTAGGGAATAACATTAGATGTAATTGACAAGAGTTGTCTGCCTATTGAACATTACATGGCGTTTCGTGCCACAGCCGGGGTTGTGTAATGGAATGTAGGATCCCTATTCCCACTAGCATTATGAATGCTTAATTTTTCACGTAGGGGGTTGAATAAATTAGGTAAACTAGTGGGAGCGACTTATGAATAAAGACCCGATTCATATAGTGTTTTGAAATGAAATCGAATATTTGCTAAGTGTTGTTATGTGTTTATCATTTTCAGATTTACTTTGTACGTTATGTCTTCTGCACTATCACTCAGGAGCATATTAGATGCTCACAAATTGACTGGTCCTAATTATGCTGACTCGCTTCGAAACTTGAGAATTGTTCTCAGGATTGAGAGGCTGGAATACGTGATTGACTCACCTAAGCCTACTGAACCTGCTGGTGATGAACATGTTGTGTATCGTAAGTGGGTAGATGATGCAAATGTTGCTCAATGCATCATGCTAGCTTCCATGAACATTGAGCTACAGAAGCAACATGAGCATATGGATGCTCACACTATCCTCATGCATCTACAAGAGTTGTATGATGTGGCAGGGAGGACATCTCGATATGAGATATCTAAGGAGTAGTTCGGTTGTAGGATGTCTGAGGGATCATCTGTGAATGACCATGTACTTAAGATGATCAATTTGATTGAACGTCTTGGACAACTTGGTTTTGCCATGGATGGGGAGCTGAGCCAAGACTTGGTCTTGCAATCGCTTCCGAGTTCGTTCTCGCAGTTTGTTGTGAACTTTCACATGAATAAGTTGGATGTCAGCCCGCCTGAACTCCACAACATGTTGAAGACTGCGGAATCGAATTTCCCCCCTAAGAAGAGTTCTGTTCTTCTAATTGGTGAAGGTTCCAATCCTAAGAAAAGGAAGAGGAACTCTTCCAAGAAGAAGAAAGTAGGTGAGAAAATGCCGGTTTCACCAAAAGCTGAAGACCCCAAGAGCAAAGTTGTTTGCTTTCACTGTAATAAGGTGGGGCACTGGAAGAGGAACTTCAAGGTTTACCTTGCAGAATTGAAGAAGAAGGGTAGTGAGACTACCGCTTCTGATTCAGGTATGTTCATGATAGAAGTGAATATGTCATTTCTACTTGGGTATTAGATACCGCCTGTGGTTCTCATATCTGCAATTTGTTGCAGGGACCAAGGAGAAGTAGGACTCTTGAGGAAGATGAGGTGATTCTACTGATGGGAAATGGAGCAAGAGTTGCTATTGAAGATGTAGAATCATTTCATTTACATAGGCCTACGGGCAAGACTATTGTTTGAAATAATTGTTATTTTGTTCCCTCGATTGTGAGGAATATTATTCCCATGTTAGACTTGGCTGGATTTTCATTTATTATTGAGAATAATGAATGTTCTATTCTTAGAGATAATATTCTTTATGGACGTGGTGCTTTAAATAATGGTCTGTATGTATGTGACATAATTTATTTCAGATTGAACAAACTAATAAAAGAAAAGGGATGATGAAAATCTCACTTTATAGTGGCATTGCAGTCTCCATTTAGTAGACATGGAGAGAGGGCTGCAAATTTGCTAGGAATGGTACACACAGATATATGTGGACCAATGTCTACGCAAGCCATGGGTGGATTTTCATACTTCATTACTTTTATAGATGATAGATCTGGATTCGGATATGTGTTTGATGAAACACAAGTCTGAGGCCTTTGAAAAGTTCAGAGAGTATAAGTATGAAGTGGAGAAACAACCAAACATAGTATTATAACTCTTCGATCAGATCGAGGTGGTGAATACTTTAATGGAATGTTTCTAGATTATCTCTAAGTAAATGGTATAGTCTCCCACTGGACTCCTCCAGATTGGTATCTGAAAGGAGAAATCGAACTTTCTTAGACATAGTTCGGTCCATGATGAGCTATACAAATCTTCCAGTATTCCTATGGTGCCTTCCAAAATCTGTTCCTCAAACTTCGTATGAGATATGGAAAGAAAGGAAACCGAGTCTTAAACACGTTAAGATTTGGGGATGTCCAGCTTATGTCAAGTAAGTTGACCCAGATAAGCTGGAATATCGATCCGTAAAATGTAGTTTTGTGGGATATCCTAAAGAGACTTTAGGGTGTTACTTTTACACCGATCATCGGGTGTTTGTCTCCAGACATGCTACCTTCTTGGAAAAGGAGTTTATCCTTGAAGGAAACAGTGGGAGCAAAATTGAACTTGATGAAGTTCAAGAAGCACAAACTACTACGGATCAAGTGGAAACACCTGTTCTGACTGAACAACCTTTTGTGGAACAGCCCATTCATAGGTCAGGGAGAGTGTCTCGCCAACCTGAGAGGTATTATGGCCTTGTCATTAAGAATGACAATGAGTTGTTGATCATTGATGATGACGACCCTGTGACCTATAATGAGGCTATGAGTAGTGTTGACTCAGAGAAATGGCATAGTGCCATGAAATCCAGAATGGAATCTATGTATACGGTATACAAAAGATAGATTATAGTAGATGGCCAGGTGGAGACCTTTAAGGCCAGGCTTTTGGGTAAAGGATTCAAACAAAGGCAATGGATTGACTTTGATGAAACCTTTTATCTGTAGCCCTGTTAAAATCAGTTCGGATTTTGCTTGCGAATGCTGCTTACTACGACTATGTGATCAGGCAAATAGCCAGATGGTTTTCTTTCCAAGAGAAATGAAAACCTAGTGTGTAAGCTACTGCGAACCATATGTGGTTTAAAGCAAGCTTCTCGAAAGGTGGAACATTCGTTTTGATGAGACAATCAAAGAGTTTGATTTTATCAAAAACGCAGATGAACCATGCGTCTACAAAAGGGTTAGTGGGAGCGCGGTAACATTTCTTGTATTGTATTGAATTAGAGTTGACACACATAATAACATAGCAGACCCACTCACAAAGCTACTTTATGAAAGTCACTTTGATCGTCATGAAGACAAGATGGGTATTAGATACCAGAGTGATTGGCTTTAGTACAATTGGGAGATTGAAAGGAATATGTCCTAAGTCCAATCATGTATTAGGATTTAGGAATAACTTTTATGTAATCTGTTTTGATTTCATTGATATTAATAAAGACTTGTTTTGTTTTTATTATGGGCTTTATCTATTTAAGTGTTTAAATAAGATATACCATAGTTTAGAGTAAAGTTTTTTATGGATTATGATGAGATCAAAATAGTGAGACCTAAAAAGATGATAACTCTAAACTTAAATAGTTCCTGGTCATAGGATTACTAACTGGTAATTAATAATCCGCAAAGATCGGTATATACTATGCTTGCTTCATTATGAAGGATGTCTGTTCTCATAGACATTTATGTGGTGACACTATAGCTAGTATGTAGGTGCTTATTATAGAATAAGTTCACTGAACATGACTCGCACAGCTGAACAACTGATGGAGTTCACTCAAGTGTCAACAGTTGTTCACATAGTGATAGTTGTACAAGTATCCTTAGACTTGAGGTCATCATAGTCATCTTGTGTACACTGAACTATGCTTTGGTTTAGTTCTTAGTCTCCAGGGACAATTATTAGGGCTCTTCTGGGTATAGGAATTTGTACACGAAGATAGTGTATGATCAATAAAGGATCTACCCCTTCCAGTGAAGGAAGCGAATGTTCAAGGCTGATCCACTTATGCTAGTTCAGGAATCTCTGGCCAGAGTAAATGAAATTAGAAAGGAGTTTCTAATTTGCATAGAACTACGCATAGTAAATGGTAAGCAAGTGATTGAATTAGATAGGCTTGACACGAGATCCATGCCTTGTATTTAATCGGGACATTGTAGGGTAGAAGGAGTTTATTGTACGGTAACTATTCACTGACAGGTTCTTGGTATTCTAAGCAGTGAATTCATATTATCCAGATAGTCGCGATATGTTGAGAAGCATCACTCACGATGTAGAATAAATGTGATTAATTATTTAATCATATTTAATAAATTAGAGAATTTATATAAATAATGATAAAATAGTTTTATTATTATTTATTTCTACTACCGGCTTAATATTGAACCTACAGGGTCACACCATAAAAAGAGAACGATTTTATGGTGGAGGAATTAATTAATAATGGCTAATAATTATTTATTTGTGAAATAAATAATTA
Source organism: Apium graveolens (assembly GCF_009905375.1). NCBI lineage: Eukaryota > Viridiplantae > Streptophyta > Magnoliopsida > Apiales > Apiaceae > Apium > Apium graveolens. The sequence goes on from NC_133652.1 coordinate 84,364,313, forward strand.
ATTGGCAAATTTAATAATTGATTAAATGAGATTTAATTGATTATAAATTAATTAAGAAAAGTTCTTAATATTATTAATTAAGGATTTAATTTTTGGAAATTAAATCAAGAGAGATAATTATTTCTAAAGTGTTTAGAAAAAGGATTTATGATTAAAAGGTGTTTTAATTATTAATGAGAATAATAAATGGGATAATAATAATAATATTTATGGAAAAATTTCAGCTGAAAATTTTGCCTATAAATACACTACTATAGACCCTATTTTTATTCTAACCCCAGAAACCCAAAAGTTTTAGAAAACCAAATTCTCTCCACCTCCTCCTCCTCCTAAAAGTCATTTTCTTGGTGGATACCGGTGGAGTGCTTCACACTTGAGGAGCAACTGCTAAGGATCTCTGATCGTTGTCTCCGAATTATTTTAAAAGGTTAGATTCGATCCCTCGAATTTTTATTCACGATTTATATGCTTTTATTTGGATTTTGTATGTGTAAAAGTGTTTTACCATGACCCCGCTGCATTTAAAATCCAACATTGGTATCAGAGCATAGGTTATATGCATATAGATCTGTGGTAAAAATTTCAGAATTTTATGTGCTTGTATGAATTAATTGTGATTTTTACAAGTTATATCATGGTTTAATTTTGTCTGATGAGAAATCGTTTCTCAGAATAATTTTGAATGTTGATCTGGGTTCTACAAGTGTTGTAGATCGTCTGGGTATTTTTTTCATAATTTTATGATGTATAGATTATTTATTATGAATTTTTGAAGTTGTTACAATTAAATTCGTAATTAAATAAATCATATATATATATATATTATTTGTAAGTATGTATGTATATATCTGCACTTTTGTTGTTGTGTATTTGTCTGTTGATTGATGCTGCACGGAGAAACAGCAGGTACAGGTCTGACATGCACGCAGTTCGAGGAGAAAAATAGGCGGCTGCTGAGAAAAAAAAAATAAGGGTGTCGCGCATTCCGGGAATGCGTTACACCCCTGTGACGCATTCACGGAATGCGTTACACCTTTTAAATGGCTTAAAAGGCTGTAACGCATCACCGGAATGCGTTACAGGTCTTGTAACGCGTTCCTGTAATGCGTTACAGCCCGTCTGTTAATTTTAAAATTGATTTTCTGGGAGTTTCGTAACTCCGTTTTAGGCGTGCAATATACCGTTGGATTCGTTTTTCCAAGACGGATCTAATGGAGTGATCAATTTTAGTTTATATAAAAGTTTTGAACTGTTTATATTTCCATGAAGTGTTTTAAAACTGTTTTTGACTGTTTTAGTTGCTTTTAAATGCTTCATGTGATATATAGAGATGTATAATGCTTAGACTAATGTGCTAGATGATGTAACATGCCTACCTTGATGTTTATTCACGTTGATATATGTGATATATGCTTAGTTTATCATGCGATGATAGATTTAGGTGAACTTGAATGAACATAAGGCGTTTGTTAGACAACCTAGTATAGTGAAATTGTTTCATAACCCTAATAACAATATTATGAATACAATCATGAGATTCTTGTGTTTATGAAACACGTAATTGAATATGAATTTTCGATATGAGAGAAAGGATTATTCTGTCAACAACAGATTTTTATCTGTAAGAAAGGGTTATTAAGTGACGCCTCTTGACAATGCTCCACCCGATCTGGGAATCATCTGATTATTGATTATTGATTTGAAATATTTAATTTAAAAGGAAGAATCTCTTTATAATACGATTATGATTGTAACGTAATATAATCCCTCTAAAATTAAATAATATCAAGTAGTAATTGGCCAATGATACAACGGGCTTGTGTCGGTCATAGCCTTCCAACATGGTAGAAAGTAGTTCTTATTTTTGAATCATTGTCGTTTCGTGCCACAGCCGAGGGCTTTGATTTCGAAATAAGAAATACTTGTCTATTACATAGAGATGTGTACATTGAATAAGAATCTAAAGGTCGTTATGTGCCACAGCCGTGGGCTTTTGGGGACTGATTTAATTGTACGGAATGTTGGGTTAGACTTGACTTAGAATATTGAGTTTGTCGTGCCACAGCCGTGACTCAATTATTCAAGAGGCTAAAGTTTGATTAGGGAATAACATTAGATGTAATTGACAAGAGTTGTCTGCCTATTGAACATTACATGGCGTTTCGTGCCACAGCCGGGGTTGTGTAATGGAATGTAGGATCCCTATTCCCACTAGCATTATGAATGCTTAATTTTTCACGTAGGGGGTTGAATAAATTAGGTAAACTAGTGGGAGCCACTTATGAATAAAGACCCGATTCATATAGTGTTTTGAAATGAAATCGAATATTTGCTAAGTGTTGTTATGTGTTTATCATTTTCAGATTTACATTGTACGTTATGTCTTCTGCACTATCACTCAGGAGCATATTAGATGCTCACAAATTGACTGGTCCTAATTATGCTGACTGGCTTCGAAACTTGAGAATTGTTCTCAGGATTGAGAGGCTGGAATACGTGATTGACTCACCTAAGCCTACTGAACCTGCTGGTGATGAACGTGTTGTGTATCGTAAGTGGGTAGATGATGCAAATGTTGCTCAATGCATCATGCTAGCTTCCATGAACATTGAGCTACAGAAGCAACATGAGCATATGGATGCTCACACTATCCTCATGCATCTACAAGAGTTGTATGATGTGGCAGGGAGGACAGCTCGATATGAGATATCTAAGGAGTTGTTCGGTTGTGGGATGTCTGAGGGATTATCTGTGAATGACCATGTACTTAAGATGATCAATTTGATTGAATGTCTTGGACAACTTGGTTTTGCCATGGATGGGGAGCTGAGCCAAGACTTGGTCTTGCAATCGCTTCCGATTTCGTTCTCGCAGTTTGTTGTGAACTTTCACATGAATAAGTTGGATGTCAGCCCGCCTGAACTCCACAACATGTTGAAGACTGCGGAATCGAATTTTCCCCCTAAGAAGAGTTCTGTTCTTCTAATTGGTGAAGGTTCCAATCCTAAGAAAAAGAAGAGGAACTCTTCCAAGAAGAAGAAAGTAGGTGAGAAAATGCCGGTTTCACCAAAAGCTGAAGACCCCAAGAGCAAAGTTGTTTGCTTTCACTGTAATAAGGTGGGGCACTGGAAGAGGAACTGCAAGGTTTACCTTGCAGAATTGAAGAAGAAGGGTAGTGAGACTACCACTTCTGATTCAGGTATGTTCATGATAGAAGTGAATATGTCATTTCTACTTGGGTATTAGATACCGCCTGTGGTTCTCATATCTGCAATTTGTTGCAGGGACCAAGGAGAAGTAGGACTCTTGAGGAAGATGAGGTGATTCTACTGATGGGAAATGGAGCAAGAGTTGCTGCTGAAGATGTAGAATCATTTTATTTACATAGGCCTACGGGCAAGACTATTGTTTGAAATAATTGTTATTTTGTTCCCTCGATTGTGAGGAATATTATTCCCATGTTAGACTTGGCTGGATTTTCATTTATTATTGAGAATAATGAATGTTCTATTCTTAGAGATAATATTCTTTATGGACGTGGTGCTTTAAATAATGGTCTGTATGTATGTGACATAATTTATTTCAGATTGAACAAACTAATAAAAGAAAAGGGATGATGAAAATCTCACTTTATAGTGGCATTGCAGTCTCCATTTAGTAGACATGGAGAGAGGGCTGCAAATTTGCTAGGAATGGTACACACAGATGTATGTGGACCAATGTCTACGCAAGCCATGGGTGGATTTTTATACTTCATTACTTTCATAGATGATAGATCTGGATTCGGATATGTGTTTGATGAAACACAAGTCTGAGGCCTTTGAAAAGTTCAAAGAGTATAAGTATGAAGTGGAGAAACAACCAAACATAGTATTATAACTCTTCGATCAGATCGAGGTGGTGAATAATTTAATGGAGTGTTTCTAGATTATCTCTAAGTAAATGGTATAGTCTCCTACTGGACTCCTCCAGATTGGTATCTGAAAGGAGAAATCGAACTTTCTTAGACATAGTTCGGTCCATGATGAGCTATACAAATCTTCCAGTATTACTATGGTGCCTTCCAAAATCTGTTCCTCAAACTTCGTATGAGATATGGAAAGAAAGGAAACCGAGTCTTAAACACGTTAAGATTTGGGGATGTCCAGCTTATGTCAAGTAAGTTGACCCAGATAAGCTGGAATATCGATCCGTAAAATGTAGTTTTGTGGGATATCCTAAAGAGACTTTAGGGTGTTGCTTTTACACCGATCATCGGGTGTTTGTCTCCAGACATGCTACCTTCTTGGAAAAGGAGTTTATCCTTGAAGGAAACAGTGGGAGCAAAATTGAACTTGATGAAGTTCAAGAAGCACAAACTACTACGGATCAAGTGGAAACACCTGTTCTGACTGAACAACCTTTTGTGGAACAGCCCATTCATAGGTCAGGGAGAGTGTCTCGCCAACCTGAGAGGTATTATGGCCTTGTCATTAAGAATGACAATGAGTTGTTGATCATTGATGATGACGACCCTGTGACCTATAATGAGGCTATGAGTAGTGTTGACTCAGAGAAATGGCATAGTGCCATGAAATCCAGAATGGAATCTATGTATACGGTATACAAAAGATAGATTATAACAGATGGCCAGGTGGAGACCTTTAAGGCCAGGCTTTTGGGAAAAGGATTCAAACAAAGGCAATGGATTGACTTTGATGAAACCTTTTACCTGTAGCCCTGTTAAAATCAGTTCGGATTTTGCTTGCGAATGCTGCTTACTACGACTATGTGATCTGGAAAATAGCCAGATGGTTTTCTTTCCAAGAGAAATGAAAACCTAGTGTGTATGCTACTGCGAACCATATGTGGTTTAAAGTAAGCTTCTCGAAAGGTGGAACATTCGTTTTGATGAGACAATCAAAGAGTTTGATTTTATCAAAAACGCAGATGAACCATGCGTCTACAAAAGGGTTAGTGGGAGCGCGGTAATATTTCTTGTATTGTATTGAATTAGAGTTGACACACATAACAACATAGCAGACCCACTCACAAAGCTACTTTATGAAAGTCACTTTGATCGTCATGAAGACAAGATGGGTATTAGATACCAGAGTGATTGGCTTTAGTACAAGTGGGAGATTGAAAGGAATATGTCCTAAGTCCAATCATGTATTAGGATTTAGGAATAACTTTTATGTAATCTGTTTTGATTTCATTGATATTAATAAAGACTTGTTTTGTTTTTATTACGGGCTTTATCTATTTAAGTGTTTAAATAAGATATACCATAGTTTAGAGTAAAGTTTTTTATGGATTATGATGAGATCATAATAGTGAGACCTAAAAAGATGATAACTCTAAACTTAAATAGTTCCTGGTCATAGGATTACTAACTGGTAATTAATAATCCGCAAAGATCGGTATATACTATGCTTGCTTCATTATGAAGGATGTCTGTTCTCATAGACATTTGTGTGGTGACACTATAGCTAGTATGTAGGTGCTTATTATAGAATAAGTTCACTGAACATGACTCGCACAGCTGAACAACTGATGGAGTTCACTCAAGTGTCAGCAGTTGTTCACATAGTGATAGTTGTACAAGTATCCTTAGACTTGAGGTCATCATAGTCATCTTGTGTACACTGAACTATGCTTTGGTTTAGTTCTTAGTCTCCAGGGACAATTATTAGGGCTCTTCTGGGTATAAGAATTTGTACACGAAGATAGTGTATGATCAATAAAGGATCTACCCCTTCCAGTGAAGGAAGCGAATGTTCAAGGCTGATCCACTTATGCTAGTTCAGGAATCTCTGGCCAGAGTAAATGAAATTAGAAAGGAGTTTCTAATTTGCATAGAACTACGCATAGTAAATGGTAAGCAAGTGATTGAATTAGATAGGCTTGACACGAGATCCATGCCTTGTATTTAATCGGGACATTATAGGGTAGAAGGAGTTTATTGTACGGTAACTATTCACTGACAGGTTCTTGGTATTCTAAGCAGTGAATTCATATTATCCGGATAGTCGCGATATGTTGAGAAGCATCACTCACGATGTAGAATAAATGTGATTAATTAATTAATCATATTTAATAAATTAGAGAATTTATATAAATAATGATAAAATAGTTTTATTATTATTTATTTCTACTACCGGCTTAATATTGAACCTACAGGGTCACACCATAAAAAGAGAATGATTTTATGGTGGAGGAATTAATTAATAATGGCTAATAATTATTTATTTGTGAAATAAATAATTAATTGGCAAATTTAATAATTGATTAAATGAGATTTAATTGATTATAAATTAATTAAGAAAAGTTCTTAATATTATTAATTAAGGATTTAATTTTTGGAAATTAAATCAAGAGAGAGAATTATTTCTAAAGTGTTTAGAAAAAGGATTAATGATTAAAAGGTGTTTTAATTATTAATGAGAATAATAAATGGGATAATAATAATAATATTTATGGAAAAATTTCAGCTAAAAATTTTGCCATTAAATACACTATTATAGACCCTATTTTTATTCTAACCCCAGAAATCCAAAAGTTTTAGAAAACCAAATTCTCTCCACCTCCTCCTCCTCCTAAAAGTCGTTTTCTTGGTGGATACCGGTGGAGTGCTTCACACTTGAGTAGCAACTGCTAAGGATCTCTGATCGTTGTCTCCGAATTATTTTAAAAGGTTAGATTCGATCCCTCAAATTTTTATTCATGATTTATATGCTTTTATTTGGATTTTGTATGTGTAAAAGTGTTTTGACATGACCCCGCTGCGTTTAAAATCCAACACATTTTTGATTTAGAATGATTTTTGATTGATTCTGATGTTACAGATAGCTTTAACTTGATTAGGAGAAACGATTTATGTGTTTGTTTGAATTTTTTAAGTCCCAAAATGATCTAACCAAGTTCTTGGTTTTGTATGTTTTTATTTTCGATTTCTACAAATTATTGGTGATTGTTTGTTGTTTATGATCCTAGTAATTGATTCTATGGGTTACCAACGTTGATTTGGTACTAAAATCTCTGTATTTGGTTGAGTTTCCACCCGAATCGTAATTGATCGGAGTATTCACCGGAAAGCACGAAGTTGGGGTCGGATTTTGATCGATTTTGGTGTTGGGTTGGGTGTTTGCGGTTTTTGTTATTGATAGTAAGATGCTGGGATGATTTTGATCCGAATTCCCTGCAAAATGGTGTTGAAATCAGTGGTGTGGAGGCTGTTACGGGTTCGCCGGAAACCGATGGAGCTCGCCGGTTTCTGGGTTCGTTCCCCAGATTCCGGCCGAGTTCTCCGAGCTCCGGTCACCTTCTCCCTGTAACACTGTTGTTTGATCCACCAGACCCCCAACCCTGTTTGTAAAATCTGTTTCCACTAATTTCCTTTTTCTTTTATTTCAAAATTCATTTTTCTAATTTTCAAAAATTATTTACTTTATTTTAAAAATCATTTACTTATATTTTTAAATTCTAAAAATTATTTTCTTAATTATTTTAAATTCCTAAAATCATTTTCTTTTATTATTTTTAAAAATATTATTTGATTTAATTATTTATAATTTATTTTAGTAAATTATTTATAAGTTTAATTGATTGATTAATTCATTTAATCAATTAATTTTATTTATAAATAGTTAAATAAATGTAAATTATTTATAATTAATTCAAATAAATCCTAAAAATTATTTTTAAGCTTTTAAAAAATTATATTTTGGTATTTGTAAATCAATTAATATTATTATTAATTGATTTATTTCCATTTATTTCTTATTTTTATCATAATAAATAAACCGTTCGTCTGTTTAATACGAAACGAACTCGTATAGACTTAGAAAAAAATATTACGCTTTCAATAAAAATACTTTTAAATCCTAATTTATTTTGTATTGCAATGTCATTTGATTTGTGTATCAGTCTGAGTCAGTATTCAATCGATAAATACTGTTATTAGCCTGATTTCAATTTTGATCGTACTGAGACCTATTTTTTAATGATCTGACTTATGTGTTACATGAAATATGTGAATACATGATATATAAATGACATGATTACGTGTTACGTGATATGCATGCTATCTGTTTACAGTTTTAAAATGCCATGATTAGTTATAAAATGATCGGGTAGATGTCAAGACGTATAGTTACGTCGATTGAGTTTGCTTCTGTCAATTAAGATAATCCTTTTGTTTATAGAATCGAGTAGCAAGGAGTGCAGTCAAGTGTTAGACGGTGATAGTAGCCAGCAGCTATAATCAGAGTTATAGTGAAAGGTTATTGAGCATACCAGGCAAGTACCCCTAACTTCACTTATCGTTCAAGTGACGTTTAATTCGAATCATATTATGTAAATATCTATATCTTTACTTATCATTCAAGTGATATTGACTCTTGAACTTTATTTTTTTCAATTTCCATACTATTCTAAGTTCAGAATAGTTAAACGTTTATATTTCGCTATAAATCACTCTATATAGTGGAACGTTGAATTGAGATTAGCGAATAACTAATTTTTCTAGTTATTTCACCATCAATTGTTGAGATAGCTCTGGACCACGAGAAATGGGGAGTTATACGATTAAGGATGTCCTTTGATTCGGCTCCTTTGATCAAAATGTTTTATGGATTGGATGAATGCGTAAGTGACCGGGACGGACGGTCCAGCGGATGGCTATTTCCATGTGTTATATGAAATATTATGACACAATTTGTGCCACAGGCAGATATATTGCCTTTTTATTTGAGTACTCGTGTTTTGGGGATATGTTTCTATGAATCATGACCTTGTGCTATCACATGGGCTGATCAGCATGTGATAGTACGTCCGTCGGAGTTAGATTCCAATCTAAAAATTATCGTTTATTATTGATAGCTTGTGAAGCTTTTATTATTTATCAAATATTACTGATTTTATCCTGTTGTTCAATTATTATCAGAATGTGGTTTATCATTTCAAGCACATTTAATACTGCTTGATGAGCATTTCTTTCGCTCATACTTGTTTTTTAATTTAATCTTTCAGCTAAGCCAGAGCAGGCTTGAGTTCCAGGTTTGATCAAAAGTCGAGTGCTTGTAGATAATTGGGTGTGTTTTCCAGGTAGACTGTTTTGGGATGCTTGAATAAGTCTAGAGGTTTGTAATAAAATTTGAATAATCTGTAAAACTAATTAGACTTATGGTTTGTAATAACAGTGGGTTGGTATTAGTTCCTGTTCCATACTATAACCTGTGATCGATCTATTTGCATGCAAGGGGTCATATTTATTATATTATTCCGCTGTGATTATTTTATTGTGGTTTATTGGCTAGTGACCCCCAAATCTAGACCCCGGGTTTGGAGGGCGTCACACCAGTCATCTATTGTGAAGTTGTTGAAGAGATATAGAATACTGATGTCTTCAACTCTAAGGACATAAATATTGCCTTCACTCTCAAAGGTAATAATTATTGTATCAATTGTGATCAGATTCAAGCATACTTTAAACTGTCAAAAAATAACACAGATACTTCACAGACCGATATATATATATGATTAATATGCTTAAATCCTGGGTTATGCTTTAGACACTGCTAGTCTAGGTAGCATTAAGAGAAAATGACTTAGGAAAGAATGGAGATATTTGTGTGATGCCTATATCAAGGTGTTTTCTGGTAAAATAAATTATTTTGATACTGTAACTTTTGTTTTAATCAACATGTTGTATATGCTCATATCTGATAGATATTATAACTTTAGCAACTGTGTCATGCTAGAGATAGGGTATAAGTTAAGAGATGTTCAAAAGAGGCATATGAATGTGTATTATGCTAGATTCTTTATGATCCATCCAATAAACTGGATTATTGGGTTCAAGAGAAGAGGTACTTGCAGACCTCATAAGAAACAACCTCAATATTGAGATGCTTCTCAATTATCTTCCTATCTTTGAGGCACCTCAGGTAAGTCAGGTAACCACCTCTATCTCTTCCCAACCTCCAATTTTTTTGGTTTCTATTGTGGTAATGAAGTCTGTAGCTGTGACCAAACAGATCCCTACCCAAGCCACTAAAACAAAAATTTCTAAATCCAAATCAAAGAAAACCCCCTCTAGTGTCTCTCAATAGACACTAGTTGTAAAAATCACTAAAGCACCTGAGGGGAGTGTTCAGGGTGGTGAGATAGGTAAGGGAAGAGGTGAACATCAAAGAAGCCCCAAGGATAAGGAGAGTGAGGTTAGTGTAACCCAAGCCAGCCACACTACAGTTTCTCAAAAGACTGTAGTGCTACAAAAGGATATAAGCACATCCCTAGTTACATCCTCCCAAAAGAGTGTAACTATGGAAAAGATCTAAAACCATGGGGGAATCACAGGATACACATAGTGCAAACCAAAGTCACATACTTGGTATCTGCACCTTCTCAAAGTCAGGTTGACGTGGCTCCAGTAAATATAGAGTCACAACCCCACTCTCTAACAAGCGAAACACCTCAAACACACAACTCTCCAACTATCTCTCTAGATGTGGACATGATTTCCACATCAATTCCTGATTCTCCATCGCTCAAACTCATGGAGGAGCCTCACATTCAAACCGGTGATCATCATCTAATTGATGATTTATTGGATCATCAACCAATTCTTTCTCAAGCTATAAAGGGGTCTGTGCATCAAAATCTAAAATCAGTCTCCACAATAGTTTCAACTTTTATTCCTTTTGTTTCTTCTTCATCAACAAAAATTTATCATCCGTTGATAAGTGATTGTCATTCAACGGATATGCCTCACAATAGTTATCCATTGATAGTCACAACCACACCTTCAACTGCTATTTCACAACAGTTGACTGTCTCTGCACAAACACTTGATATTTCAAAATTTATAACAAATGCAGATGACTTAGTGGTTGCCCAATCACTTATAGGTCTGAGAGAAGGGAGTGATTTGAGTGAGATGCTGGGTTGCTCCCAGGCAAAAGAAGAGGATGAGAGATCAATAATGCACACTATTTCTTCTAGTGTGGCAAAAAAAAGTGATAGGAGTTCCACCTTAGAAGGTGAAGGTGAGGGTGTGAGGATAGTGAGCCAAGGGGAGCCCCTGATGCAAGAAAAAAGAAGGATATTCGTAGAAAAATAGGTATAGAATAAAGGGTGGCAGCCATTGTACATGATTCAATGAATGTCAATGAAGCTGAAAAGGAAAGGCTATATCAGCAACATTACAGAGCTGTTATAGACTCCATTTCCTTGGATGCGGAGACATTTACTCATCCTGTAATAGCCTATCAAACCTTGGTTGTTCAGGGCAATGAGGAGGCGGAAAGAACATTGAATTTAATACACATAACTAAATCAATGTATAGGGATAAAGATGCAATCTCTACCATGCCTCCTACAAATGATGATAAATTTGACATTAAAGATGATGCTGATGATTCTGATGAAGAGTTTGGTAAAGATGCTGGTATGGACATAGGGGAGATGAAGGCCCTAGTTCTATAACTGCTATTCATGATTGGATGCTCAGCAAGAAGTGCAGCTCTTATCATTTCTGAAGTGAGCACATAAACGTAACAGAAATGATGTAAAATTAAATTAAAACCAGAATAAAATTGAAACCCTATGCAGGATCCATGCAAAAATAGATATTTAATTCATAGTAAGAATCTTTATCTTAAAGAAGTTTTAAGAGTTCATTAATGGAGGATTAATGGAGTTCCAAACCTTGTTGAATCACCATGTATCCCACTCTCGCGATCTACGCTCTACGGTATCCACACAAACGCTTTTCTTGAAGGATTGATGTGTACTAGCACCCGAAAACTCCATTTTTTACCTCTCTTCCTCTTTCTCCTTGAACGGATAGGGTTGGTAAACCATGTATCCATTTATATAAATCAACCCTCAAAGATTTTATATAGAGAGAAGAATGAGTTTTCTAATTATAATTAATATTAATCCGAAATCCAAATTTATTATTTAATTAAGTCACACCTAATTAATTAATAACTTATTTCAGAATTAGTTTAAGTAATTTCTCTATTTTATTTACTTAATTAATTAAGTCATACTTAATTAATATCATAAATACAACAAATTACTTATTTAATTTAAATTCATAATTTAAAATATTTCTCCTTCAAGCTTTCTTTGTGTGACCCTGTAGGTTATTATTATATTGGCAATAATTTTAATATCTCATATTAAAATTATAAACAATGAGCGGCATCTAGTATTACATCATTACTATCCAGGTAATAATAATTAAATCGGTAATTCGATTAAACCTTTCATGGTAATGTACAATGTAATATAATTCCTTTACCACATATTATAGATTAAACTAGAGGCATGTATTATGTCATCCTCATCATAGTATAATCCAGGTTTCCTTGATCAATAAGTAGATTATCATACCAAATCAACATTTGAGCGTTGCCACACATTTCATAATCTAGCTCACACAAGAGGCCAATAATATCACTCCTTAAATTAGGAGGGTTAAATCCTTTCTAGATCATTCATGTTTCTCATACAATTTATAATATACCCGAAATATACTTTTAATGATTACCCGGTCAAAGGTAACTTTTAATATAATCAAAGTACATTAATTCTCGTATAAAAATATAATGATTTCAAGTCTAAGGACCATTACATCATTATCATAGTGAGAATTACTTATGACACAACAGACATGTAGAATCTCAAATTGGGTCTGTCCAGCACCATGTACATTTACATCTGCCTGTGTTCTTTACTTTAGATGTGATCATCAGTCAATAAACACACTAGTCTTAATACATTATTATTTTCCCTTAATAATAATACTCGACTAAGGACCTTTAGGAATATTGATACCATTCTCATAATCTCATTTCTAAGTTACGTACTTAGAGATATAGAATTTACATCATCATATTCCAAGGACATTTATCAATCTAACATTATATCGCAGTGAATTATGACATAATAAATTATAAAGGGAATAATCGATAAAACATAAACATTAATAATCCAAATGTCTTAAACTAAAACATTATAGTGTTGTCTCTAGGGCACAAACACTAATAATCTCCCACTTATACTAGAGCCAGTCACCCATGTATACTCATGGAACTAGTATGACCATCGTGCTTCTGCTGTGACAAAGCCTTAGTCAGAGGGTCTGTAAGTTATCAATACTATGAACTTTACATATATATATACATATATATATCCTTGATCATTAATCTCATTAATAAGGTGATATCGCCTAAGCACATGCCCAAACAGTCCCCTTCACTATTTTAAAAGCATCAATATATTCGGCTTCCATTATAGGATTATCAATGTTCTTGTCGTGAACTATTCAAGCTAACATCACTTGTATTTAGAAAAAACACAAACCAGACATACACACATAATCATCCTTGTCTGTCTAAAAAATTAGGTTCTGAAACTAGTATCAATGTAACCCTTTACAACTAGTTCCATATCTTCTCCATACAATAAAAATAAATCTTTAGTCCTCTTTAAGTACTTAAGAATATTCTTGAAAACTATCCAGTGACCCTCACCTGGATTAGAATGGTATCTGCTCTTCATGCTCAAAGCATACGAAACATCAGGATAAATACATATCATTGTACACATTATAGATCCAATTATTGAAGCATATGGAACTTTCTCAAATGACACTTATCATCTAATGATTTAGGGGCAATTATCTTTTGAGATCACTATCCCATGAGACATCAAAACATATCCTTTCTTTGTCTCCTGCATCCTAAAATGAAGCAATACTTTATCAATGTATGTACTTCGACTAGGTCGATTAATCTCTTTAATCTATCTCTATAGATCTTGATCCCTAATATATAGGTAGCATCGCCTAAGTCTTTCATCGAGAAATTATTTCTCAACCAAGTCTTAACAGCCTATAAAGAAGGTATATAATTCTCTATTTGTTATATGTCATCTATATATAATATTAGGAATGTCACATGGCTCCCACTAACCTTCCTGCAAACACATGGTTCATCTTCGTTTTGAATAAATCCAAAATCTTTGACTATTTCTTTAAAATGAATATCCATCTCCTTGAGGCTTGCTTCAATATATAAATAGATGGAAGCAACGTACAAACCATCTTATAAAACTTTGGATCGATAAAACCCTCAGGTTGTATGATATATACATCCTCTTTGAGGCTCCCATATAAGAAAGTGGTTTTGATATCCATTTGCCAAATCTCATAGTCAAAGTAAGCAGCTATTTGTAGCAAAATTCTGATGGACTTGACCACAGTAACTGGTGAAAAAGTCTCATATATCATGAATTTGTTTGAAACCTTTTTCACTAGTTGCGCTTTTTAGGTTTGTACTTTACCATCCATGTCAGTTTTCTTCTTGAAAACCCATTTGCATTCTATAGTTTTACCCCTTCGGGTGGCTCAACTAAAGTCAATACTTTATTTTGATACATGGATTCCATCTCGGATTTCATGGACTCCATCCATCTCTCGGAGTCTGGACTACTCATAACATCTTGGTAGGTAAGAGGCTCATCATTATTCATAAGCATCACATCATTATCTTGAGTCAAGAGAAATCCATAATTTATCCCGGGCTCATGGTGAATTCTACTAGATTTACAAACAACCTATGTTTCCTGAACATGATTACTTTCAACATTGATGTACATTCTGATCTTGTTCCAACTCTGGTTCAATGTTATCACATGGTTCTCGATCTTCATCGAGATGTATTGTCCTTCCACTGACTTTCTTAGAAAGTAGTTCTCCCTCAAGAGATACAGGGGTTTGAGCAACTAACATTTTTTTCTCGGAAGGATTATAAAAACTATACCCTTTAGTCTCACTTGGGTATCCTACAAAATAACATCTATCTAATTTCGTTCCAAGCTTGTTAGAGGCTAAACATTTCAAAAATACTTCACATCCCCAAATTTTCATAAATGACATGCTATGATCTTTCTTAGTGCATATCTCATATGGAGTATTTTAAATCGCTTTTGTCGAAACTCGGTTAAGTGTATATGCAACTATTTCTAAAGCATAACCCCAAAAATTGATTGGAAGATCCGCTTGACTCATCATCGATAGCACCATGTCCAACAAGGTACGATTTCTACTCTTAGAATCTCTATTTCATTGAGGTATTCCAGAAGGAGTAAGTTGTAATACAATATCACACTCTCTCAAGAAATTCTTGAAATTGAGGCTTAAGTATTCTCCTCCATGATCTGATCATAAAACTTTTATACTTTCCCTTGTTTGCATTTCTACTTACGCCTTATATTCTTTGAATAATTCAAAAGAATTAGACTTGTTCTTTATAAGATGTACATATCAATATCTAGCAAAGTCATCAGTAAATGTTATGAAGTAGTAAAAGCCACCCCTTATCATCGTACACATACATCATAATGTATAAGTCTTATTCGTTCGGTGGCCCTTAACCTTATCAGGTAAAAGAAGCTTTTGTCATTTTTCCAATGAGACAATGATCGCATCTTTCGTATGAATTATATCAACTATATAACTCTTGGATAGCTTGGTGGAACAACATTTGTTTATATTTATCTAATAAATCTCGCCAAACTCTATGCCTCTAAGTTCACAATCCTATTGTGGTAACTTAGTTAAGTCAAACCCAATAGTCAAAAAGTATCAATATACTTCAACATATCTCCCACAATAGATGGGAGTACTTCGCTTTGGCGAACCCACTCCTTATCGATCTAGGGGTTAACACATTGGACTCATTGGAAGACATCTGCTCAATTTAATATTAACTTTAGGGTTTTGTTAATTTTAAAACGATCATGATCACATCATAAAGAGATTCCCAATTTTTCCTTGAATAAAATACTTCAAAGCAATACTCGTCAATGGTTTGATTTCCAGGTAGTGGGGGAGTCACAACGGTCTCGCTTAAAATCCACAACCTTACAATTTCAATGAACCCTCTTTTGACAAAATCGCCATATGTCAGAAATAAAGAAGATTTGTATTTTATTCCGTGTTTTATAAACACGAGAATCTCATAATCATTTGTTTATTTTAAAATCTTGAATCGTTACAGATTTTATCTTGTTTAGCAAGCATGTCATGGGTGTCATATATAATACATAAATCTTTAATCTAATTAAGCATGGATCATTAAACTACTCTACACATACACTCATCATATGAGCATATATATATATATATATATATGTAAAGTGCAATAAAGTAAATCTGGTTGGTTATGGGTTCATCCTATGTGATCTTCATCAAGCTAATGATGAATATCTAGGTCACTCTGAGGTGGTAAAATCAATACAAGCTAACTATTACATGCCTTCTTTTCTTGAATTACCTCCTTGTACTGCTTCCTTGGATGACCTCCATGAAATTGTCCTTTCTTGATCTTTAAGTCTTCATGTCTTCATGTACATTACAATAATTAAATATAAAAACTAATCTAATGAACTTACAAGAAGAACTCGAGTTACATTCGAGATTAATAATGATAAGATCAAACGATAATGCAAGCCGTATTTAAAAACTAAAACCATTAATCTAAAGGTCATAAGCCATAACCATCCACCATGCTCAATTAATACTTAAGAACATGTTACAACACATAATCTAATCATAATATATCATACCCATCATGATCTAATCATAAAAACAAAATATGGCAAAATCAAAAAAATCAGAATCAAATTCTAAAAATATTAAATCATTGTTTACAGGAAGTAAACGATGCAAAACGCCTTATAGACGATTTCAGAGAATCTGCAACATCTGATTCAGAATCCGTATCTAATACGATTCTCATAATAAGAACAAACGTAAATTATGTATATATCATTATACATGCAGATTATATGATCATCATATGATTATACAACTCTCATGAATATCGTATATTCAAACCATACATATACAAACATATTGTATCAACATCAAAACATGGAAAATCACGTACATGCTTGTATATCAAAAACGATTAAACACATAAATGAATTAAACACTTTCGCAAGTAGCTCTAATGCCATTGAAGGGTTTCGAGCACATAAACCCAACCGAAATGATGTAAAATTAATTAAAATCAGAATAAAATCGAAACCCTACAGAGGATCCATGCAAAAATAGAAATTCATATTAAGAATATTTACCTTAAAGAAGTTTTAAGAGTTCATTAATGGAGGATGAATGGAGTTCCAAACCTTGTTGAATCACCACGTATCCCGCTCTCGCGATCTACGCTCTACGGTATCCAGACAAACGCTTTTCATGAAGGATTGATGTGTACTAGCACCCGAAAACTCCATCTCTACCTCTCTTCCTCTTTCTCCTTGAACAGATAGGGTTTGTAAATCATGTATCCATTTATATAAATCTACCGTCAAAGAGTTTATATAGAGAGAAGAATGATTTTTCTAATTATAATTAATACTAATTCGAAATCCAAATTTATTATTAATTAAGTCACACTTAATTAATTAATAACTTATTTCGGAATTAGTTTAAGTAATTTCTCTATTTTATTTATTTAATTAATTAAGTCATACTTAATTAATATCATAAATAAAATAAATTACTTATTAATTTAAATTCATAATTTAAATTATTTCTCCTTCAAACGTTCTTTGTATGACCCTATAGGTTATTATTATATTGACAATAATTTTAATATCTCATATTAAAATTATAAAAAATTGAGCAGAATCTAGTAATACATCATTGCTAACCAAGTAATAATAATTAAATTGGTAATTCGATTAAACATTTCGTGATAATGTACAATGTAATATAATCCCTTTAACCACATATTATAGATTAAACTAGAGGCATGTAATGTGTCATCCTCATCATAGTATAATCCAGGTTTCCTTGATCAGTGAGTAGACTATCGTATAGCTCACACAAGAGGCCAATAATAATTTAGCAAAAAAAGGTCAATAATATCACTCCTTAAATTATGAGGGTTAAATCCTTTCTAGATCATTCATATTTCTCATGTGATTCATAATATATCCGAAATACACTTTTGTCATTACCCGGTCAAAGGTAACTTTTAATATAATCAAAGTACATTAATTATCGTATAAAAATATAATGATTTCAAGTCTAAGACCATTACATCATTATCACAGTGGAAATTACTTATGACACAACAGACATGTAGAATCTCATATTAGGTCTTTCCAGCACCATGTACATTTATATTTGCCTATGTTTTTGACTTTAGTATTAGTATACTTATGATCAATGAGATGTGATCATCAGTCACCAAACACACCAGTCTTAATGCATTATTATTGTCCCTTAATAATAATACTCGATTAAGGACTTTTAGGAATATTGATACCATTCTCATATTCTCATTTCTAAGTCACGTACGTAGAGATATAAAATTCACATCATATTCCAAAGACATTTATCAATCTAACATTTATATCGCAGTAAATTAAGACATAATAAATTATAAAGGGAATAATCGATCAAACATAAACATTATTAATCCAAATATCTTAAACTAAAACATTATAGTATTGTCTCTATGGCACAAACACTAACAATTTTAACTCCACTCTTTTCAAGCTCATCTCACAAAGTCAAACAGCTTTAGCGGCTACTTCAAATTCTAGTACAAGGTCTCTTTTGCAAGCACATCTAGAGTCTCTTTAACTTCATAAAATTCAACACCTCAAACAGGCTTTATATTTCGATGATCTAAAACTATCTATTGATAAAGTCAAAAATGACACGTACAACAAGCTGGATGAGAAGTTTCCTAAAACAACCATGAGAGATCTACAACAAAATCCAAGGAAGGAAGAAGACCTATCTAGGAAAGTTGAGGCCTTGGGTACAAGAATGACTAATGTTGAAGCTTCCTTGGCCAAGATACTTCATGGTCAAGACACACATACTTAGTTACTCCAACAACTGGTGGCTGTAAAATCTTCAACCTCTTCATTTCTTCTTGATGATAACAAAAAGGGGGAGAAGGATGTGCATGTACAAATCACTAAGGTAATAGTTCCCTCTATTACTCTGCCAAATCCACCAGTAAGGGGAGAGTTGGACAACATAGACTTGATCAATCTAGCTGCAGCTGAGATGAAGCTTAAAGAATAATAAAATAAGATAGATCAAAGTATTGCTCAAGTATTTGGCTCAACTGCAAAATCATCAGAATCTGTGAAACATATCACACAGTTCAGGCCTCTTACATTAGATGAATTAAAGCCGAGAAAAGGTGCAAAGGGAGAAACATCACTTGAAAATGAGCTAAAGCCCATTGTGGTACTCAAGCCCAAAACTTCAAATTTCATATTTACAAGCAAACACCTAATGGAGCTTGATTACTCACCTCCCAGGTCTGATGAGTAGAAATTCATGGGCAAATCAATTGCTAGCTACAAAATAAGCAATGATGCAATGTTGAGAAAAAGGATAGCAAGAATTTACAGACATAGAAAATTGATATGTATAATGAGTGGAAATCCCAAGTTTGTAGAAGCAAAGAAGGAAGAAGATTTGAGACTGAAGTCTCAGCCAAAACCAAAGAAAAAGCAAGCTACTAAGGAAGCTCAAAAGAAAATTGAGAAGCCTTCTACTGAAACTAAAAAGAAACTGGCTGATGAAAAGGAAGAGAAGCCTGAGTGGAAAACAGAAAAAAGAATAAAGATGAGACCTGGTAGGTGGGTAAGTAGAATTTCAGAGAAGAAGAGTGAGCCATCTCAATCTGTTGCTTAAACTCAATTAGCTGTGACCAAAGAGGAACCAGTTGAAATTAAGGTATATCCTGGGGTAAACTTTCATGGTGAACCAATAGTGCCCAAAGATGAACCTATAGATTGGGAGAGTTTACCAATCCCTGATTTGAACATTCTCTTACCAACCAAGAAAATAACATCAAGAAAGAATAAGAAGCCTAACCTACCTCCAACAAAAGCCATCTCAAAACTACAGAAGCCTACTATCAACAAAGATGACCAACTCTACATTTGTGACATCAAAGAATTTTCTGATATTGAGCTCTATCCGGATAAATTGGAAAAAGTTGGAGGAATTGATGCTGCTACCAGACTTTCAGAGAGATTGGTTTTCAGATACAAGGGTGGTAATGAGATAATGTGGCCATTCTACAGGATTTTTGAGGAAAGCTACAGTGTCTTAACCAAGGTATTTTCTGCAATGAAAAAAGACATTGGATTCACAAAGTTTGCTAAATCAGAAATACCCAGAAAGATAAATCAAATAAGATTATGCTGGAGAGATCCTAATGCACTACCAAGGGTTCTAACCATTCCAAATACTGGAGATAGAGTGCACATGAAACCTTACTGGAGCATGGAGTTTAAAGATGAGAAGTATACTAGAAGATTTTTCAGAATTGAAGACCATCTCAAAATCTCAAATAATAAAACTCTCAAAGAGATATAGGAGATGCTGGATATAAATGAAGAAAATGAAGCTGAGTTTTACAGACAACTTCAACTCCAGATTGAGGAAAATAATGAGAAGTTGGGAAGGAAAACAAGGGAATCAAGGAAAAGAAAATAAACTGCTCAGACTAGAGGAGCACCTTGATAAAGGCATGTAAACTTCTTTTAACCATCTTTGTTCATTTCTATTGTAATAAGGCACTTTTTAAATTGTCTACTTTTCAATATATTATCTTTAGAGGGTGTTTTGTTATCATCAAGTCAACCTGAATTTATGCCTATAATTCCATTAGACATAAATTGGGGGAAATTGTTAGGAATATGTTGTAGTCTTGATGATAACTCACCAAAACCCCTTAAGTAAAATTGGTAAGTGTCATTTAGTAGTCTTCAATGAATAACCACAGTCCGTCTATCCGTTGAAGGAATAGCTTATATTTATAAGTATGTAGCACATTCTGTACACTATAATAAATGAGGGATTTGGGAGTTGTAGTAATTTCTAAGTCATGTTGATTACTAGCAAGATATACAAAATATGTGGGCTAAGTGTAAATATATAATGCCTTTTAATTTTGTATAAGTGAAAGAGTATCAACTGCTAAGGAAACATCTTCAACTGCTAATCTATAATCTTCAATGGATGACTCAATATGCCTTCAACGGATAAGCTAGTCAAGAGGTCTTCAACGTATATCAGATAAAGCTTCAACGGATGCTATCAAGAAAGTTTCAATGGATGACACTAATATAGTGTCAATAAAAAACATCTATGAAGCTTCAACGGATGATCAACAAAATAGCAGTTAATAGTGACTTGACAGAGGCTGACAGAGTCACATGAGTTGATAGTGCATAAAAGGAATGTGGCAGCCTGCTTACAGGTTTTGGAAGAAAATGAAGCAGTTCCATGCAAAACAAGGACGTTCAAAGATGATATATCTTACTTGTATTGCATTAGACAGAGAGATGAATAAGCATGTGCATGGACCTAGCTGTTAGGATTATTATTCTTATTTTATTGCACATGTAAACTTGGTTCTATATAAATCTAGTGTAGTAAGTATTTAGAAATCAAGTAAGAACTAAAAAGTTGAGCAAGCTGTATTTTTAGAAAACACTCTCAAGTTCTAAGTTGTAGAAAAATACTTGTAAGCAGCTGTGTATAATTTGCATCATAGAGATTTCTTCAAATATATATCTCTGGTGGAAAGACAAATCAACCAGAAAGTTTTTAAACATTCTGTTTATTTACTTTATGTGAGTAGAATACTTCAAAATTTTTATCTGCATTCTTACTTATTCAAAAACACAATTATATATTTTATTAAGAGTTTTTTTTAGAAAAAAAGAAACCAGAATTCCATTCAACCCCCTCTTTGTAATTCTGTTGTTGTATTGTTGGGAAATAACAAGTACATAACATGTCATTCCAGAAGAATGAGCGCGGGAAAGGGCATAGAGGAGGACGAGGTTACGGATGAAACCGTGGGCATGGAAATTTTCGAGGCCGGTTTCGAAATCATTATAACTTTGGCCACCTAAAGTGGCAGTGTGATGGTTACAACAACTCTGACCACAAGAAGTATCAACATGAAGTGCCAAATAAAAGGAAGTCACCAAAAGAAGAAGATACTGGGGATGTATGTCTCAGATGCGGGTCACATGGGCATTGGCGACATACCTGTCGCACACGGAAACATCTAGTTTACCTCTACGAGGCAAATAAAAAGAATAATGGAAAAAGGGTGGAAACGAACTTCGCTAGTAATAATATAAGTGAAGAACCAAACAACAAGACCTCAAATAAACTAGACACTAGTGCTAACCTTTATTATGATTTAGATAACTAGATTTCATTTGAATATATTTGATGTTATATTTTAGACGTGCTTGTTTTAATATTCAGCTTTCATGTACTTGTTTTATGTTCTTGTATTATGTACGTTGTTTGTATAATAAATTATTGTTCATTTATATATATACATCATAAATATGGGAGATATATGAATTGCTGATTGCACAACCACTCACACAATTATGCAAAATCAGAAATATTTCTCAAAGTTGACTAAAACCAGCTCACACATTTGGACGATTTCGGGAACATCAAATATCATAGAGGATTCTGGGAAAGCCAGTTTTATACTACCAAATGAGACATAAATTCACATACATGATGCTCTATATTCTAGCAAATCCACTAGGAATCTTCTGAGTTTTAAAGATATTTGTCTGAATGGTTTATATGTAGAAACCACTAAAGAAAATTAAAAAGAATATATCATTATCACCTCAATCACCTCAGGACATAAGAAGATCTTAGAAAAATTACAATCAATCTCATAGGGATTATATGCTACCGAAATTAGAGTAATCGAGTCTCACAGTATCACTACTCCCAAAATTATAGATCTAAAATCAGTCACCCTTTGGCATGAAAGACTTGGTCATCCAGGAGTATATATGATGCGTCAAATTATAGAAAATTCTACAGGACATCCCCTTAAGTATTAAAAGGCCATACCACGTGATGAACTTCCTTGTTTAGCATGTTTTTTGGGAAAACTAATTGTTCGACCATTTCCAGTTAAACTTCAAAACAAGTCTCCAGATTTCTTAGAAAGAATTTAAGGTGATATATGGGGTCTTATTCATCCATCATCTGGACCATTTATATATTTCATGATCCTAATCGATGCTTCAACTAGATGGTCTCATGTCTATCTACTCTCAACTAGAAATACATCCTTTTCCAAGCTTCTTGCTCAAATAATTAAATCATGAGCCCAATTTCCTAATAATCCGATCAAATCAATTTAACTAAATAATGCTTCTGAATTTATATCTGCTACTTTCAATGATTATTGTATGTCAGTAGGAATCTTTATCGAACACCCCGTAGCTCACATGCATACACAAAATGGCTAAAAGGAATCGTTAATTAAAAGACTCCAGCTTAGTGCACGACCCTACTTTTAAGATCTAAATTACCCACTTCTATTTGGGGTCACGCAATACTTCATGCCGCAAATATAATTAAGATAAGACCATCTGCTTACCACAAACAATCTCCTCATGAATTAGTTCTTGGTCAAACCCCTAATATTTCATATTTTAAGATTTTTGGTAGTGTCGTATGTTGGGTAATGAATCACACACAGAAGGGGGGGTGAATGTGTTTTTCTGATTTTAGGCTTTTCTTGAAAGATAATGGTTGAACAACGTAAATTAAATCTTGTATAGAAGAGTGTTCATGCATAAATTAAACTTGCACAAAATAAAGAACACAGGTCTTCAAAACTCACTTAATTTTTGTATTAAAAATTAAGATGCTTTGCTATAAAATTTCTAAGCTCTTCGAAGTTAAAGTGCTCAGCTTCTTCTCGAGAGTGTTACGAGAATTTTGATCTAAATTGTTACTTCTAACTAGAGGACCAGTGTTAACTTTATAGCTCAGTTAACTACTGGTTTACACAGTGGATAATAAACATGCTATTAGTTTTTCTAAACTGTCACTTGTCATTTCTATTTATAGAAAAGCAAATCTTCCATTTCTGGCTTAGCATATCTTTAGTATCCCGTGTTTACTTTAATCTTCCTCTGTCAGTTAATCTTTGCATTGATCTTGCACACACTTCAAGCTGCTTTTTGTAGACTTATCAATCCAGCTGTTGGATTGTTTATTGATTGTTTATCTTGGATATTAAACTGATCTGCAATTCTGTACTTTGAGACTGTACTTCGAGATCTCCAGTTTGATTCATTTGAACACTTGATATCTCGATAAGTTCAAAGGCTTATCGAGATCTCTGGTACTCCATAATGAGTTTATCTTGTAGAGGTCTTCAGCTCAGATCTCTAGTCTTCATAACTTCACTTGACTTGTAGATATCTCTGAGTTCTCGAATGGATATAGACTTGTCGATAACTCTGAGTTCTCTAGTGAAAGAATGACTTGTCGATATCTTTTTGAGTTCTCTAGTAGCTTTCCTGACTTCTCTACTCCCGGTGGATATTGCGTATCCATTGAGTAGATATGGCTCATCCATCGAGTAGATATATAGCTTATCCGTCGAGTAGATATTGCTCATCCGTCGAGTATATGTTGTTCATCCATCGAGTAGATATACAGCTTATCCATCGAGTAGATATTGCTTATCCGTTGGTAGTCTCTGGAGTTTAAATGACTTCTCGATAAGTCATTCTGGAGTTCTCAAATGACTTCTCTATAATATTAAATCTGTGACTTGTAGAGATCTTGACTTGGAACATTTTTCTCCAAACAGATTTATTCAACTCCAAGCTTCTTCAAAATTCTTCTGAGGCATGATCTTCTTGATCTTTTTCCAGATAGAATCCTTAGGATTGATATTGTTTTAGGAAAAAGACTCTAGTCCGCTCCTTTGTATTTTTACAGACTTTAAGTGTTACAAGTACAAAATACAAATTTAGATAACAATACAGCTAACTTAGGGTTGACAAGTTGTCTTAGTCTTGTTAAAGTACATGCATGTCTTTTACAACAATCTCCCCCAATTTGTGAGAAGATTGCTTCACACAAATTCATGCCTGTTAACAAGACTAACCCCAAGTTTAAAACTGATGGAAGATAAGATTAAAACATAAAGCTTGATAAAATTATAACTTGTACAACATAAGATTCACCAAGTTCCAAGATTACAGGAATCAGGTAAAGACAATTTTTACATCTGCTTCTTCTCTAAGTTTATCCTTCAAGTGATCAAAAATTTCAAGTTCTTCTATGATGAGCGTTCCACTTAGAGCTTCCACAAGTTTTTTTCCTTGCTGCCTTAGGGTACCCTTGGTCCAGATATTCTAAACTGAATCTTGAGAATCCACCAAATTTAATGTTTGGAAATCTACCATCTTTAGAAATTCTGCTCATTCCTTTTGCTTTCAACTCTTCTGATCTTTTTATAAATATATCTATTTCTTCATCATGTTTCCTTCTTCTTTCTTCAGCTTCAGCCTTATCTTTTTTTTTTGTTTCCTCCCTTTCAATCAACCATTCAGCCAAAGATGATCTCCAAGTTCTTGTAACAGTGTCCTTGCCTTTTAACAAACCTAGCACTCTCTTAATTTATGCAGGAGTTAAAGAATCCATTAAGTCTTTGTTTAGAAGAGTGAATGTACCATCCTTAAAATAGACTCTAACTTCTCTCAATGATACAACCCAGACTTTGACAATTTCCTCAGTTGAATTTTGGAAATGGTCTTCATCTGTGATGCACCAATTTAGAGGTAGAAAGTCAGATTCTTTAAAGCATTTATAAATGGCCCTTTCATTGACTTCCACTTCCTTTACATGCTTGACTTTCTTAGGCTTTCTTCCCACAGATTTGAGATTGAATCTTAGTGAAGGTTTGTCTAAAGGTAGGGTTGTTATTTTCTGGAGATTTCTGAGGCTTGAGGTGATTGGAATTTTTAGGAAGGAGTTGGCAGTTTGTCTGTAAAGAAATTTTAGCTTAGGTGTTTGGGAAGATTTGATGTTAGATATAGTTGATGTTGTGAGTTGAGATGAGGTTTGAGGTGGTTGTGTTTGGATATTTAGGGTTGTTTGAGTTTCTGAATCATCATGAGGTTTTCTGCTCTTCCTTTCCCCTCTTCTCCTCGTGTCTTCATCTTTCTTGTCATCCTCCTTCTTCTCTCAACCCCTGCTTCCAGATGGCTTAGTAGACTGACTTGAATTTAAGCCAGAAGAATTTTGATCAACTTTCTTCTGCTTATCATCATCCAAATCATCTTTGTTGATTTTTGTTTTGGACAAGTTTGCTTCTGCATTATCCAGATATTTTCTCAACAGTTTTATCATCTCCTCATCTTCAACAGTTTTGTTCCTTTTTACTTTCAGCTCAGTTACAAGAGTCATAATGAGCGTTTTATTTTCCATGACATACTGTTTAGGAACTTGAAAATGTTTGGTAGTAGAACAAATGTATGCCACTCCCTTGTTAGGTTGTAGATAAGCTTCTGGGAAAACAGCTACTTGTGCATTTTTCAATTCTGTTAGCAAGATAGAATCTTCATGAATCACAATTTTGACTTTGCTTATCAAAACATCTAATTTAGATGCCCTCCTAGAGATAAGATAGTTACGGGACACCTGCATACATCTTTCTACCCCTGAGTCATTGATGTTGACCACTATCCTTCTTTCCTTGAAATTGTCTTTAGTTACCAAGATCACTCTTATTGAGTTTATTGTTCTGTCCAATGCTTTCTTGTAGGTGAAGAAATTGTTATTGAGAGAAACTCTGAGTGTCTTAAGCAGTTCATCAAATTCTCTGCTTTGACTGGGACCCTTAACTGCTTTAAAAAGTCTCTCCATTCCAATATCAATTTTTCGATTTAAACTCTCTTCAACACTTTGGACTTGTTGTTGAGATGACCTTGACTGTGCCAATCTAGCCTCTATCTCCCCCTTAGTTTTGTTGATAGGCATGAGAAGGGAAGTAGGGATTTCAGGTCTTACTTGTTCAGGCAGAAAAGGTAGTGGTATGTTGAGTTTACCCATGATGGCTCCTAAAGCTATGGAATTTTGCATTTGAAGATGCTTATGGGAGTCCACCAGAGTTTGGATGTCTGTCTATTCGCTCTTGACAAGAGATGTCAAAGCCTGCACTTGTGCAGTGAGAAAGGAGTTGGAGTCTTGCAATGTTGTGACTTGATCCTGTAGAGACTGAATTTACAGATTTGTTGAGGTGGATCCAGGCTGATAAGAGCTGCTAGATGTGCCAAAATGTTATTCTACAGCCTCTTTGATCCCTTCCATCTGCAATGCTGAAGGCTTATATCTACTCTGGTGAAGTTGATCCAGCTGGACTTTGGTCTCATTTGAGTGAGTAATTTGTTGCTGGATCACTGTATGGAGATTTGTGAAGGATAATTTGAGATTTTTGACTTCCTTCTCAATAGAGGCAAGATCCATCCTAGCCACTTGCTCAGAAAAATGCTTGAATTTCGAAGAGATCTGCTCTTGAGATGGTATGATCTTGTCCATTTTCTCATTCACCAGTTTTCTGATTCTGTCTTCATGACCAATGAGCTTGATTTCAAGAGCCTTACCAAACAGATGAAATGCTTTGAGCTGAGCTTTGTATACATCTGTAATGGCATCATAGACAGCTTCTGGACTCAAGTCTTTTGCATTACTGCCCAGAATAGTAACATACTCTTCTCTAAATCTGGCCAAAACTTGATTCATTTCCAAGGCAAAGTCCTCAGACATCCATGCATCCACATTCCCATCTGGCTCAACATCATTGACAATTTTCTCCTTTTGCTCCTCAACTTCTTCATTATAAGCAAACATAATGGCTTGATAATCTTGGTTGCTCATGTTTGAAGTTAAAAGATGCTGTGAGATGTTAGCCAGTCCAGAGATCTGCTCTACTAGTAGATCATCTACAGGAGTTGGTTGAGAGGCAGATTCTTGTAGCAACTGAGAGAGTATGTGAGGTTGTTGAGGTTGAGAGCTTGATGGTTCATCAGAAACTCCTGTGACTGAGATCACAGTTTGACTCACAGATTTCTCTGTGGTTATGACAGTGTGTTGTCCTCCACTTGTAGTGGGAACCTCCAATTGAATTGGAGGGGATTTGACTGGGTTACTGTCATGTGCACCAGCCTCAAACCCTTGTGTGTCTTGCAACACACTGGCACTTGAATGTGCTAAGCTTACCTCCCCTATGACAGGATCATGGGCAATTGTACTCTTAGCTTCAACTGCAGAGGCAATTTCTGCTAGAGTTATGAGGGGAGTTGTTCCTTCATGAGGAACCTCCAATTGAATTGGAGAGGATTTAAATAGCTCCCCCTCAGGAGTACTACCCTCAAACCTTTCAGTATGTGAGGACTGTTTTACACATGAAGGTGCATTAGAGATATTCATGGGGTCTTCAGTAAAGACTGATGAACCCCCATATTTGTGATGGTGTCATCAAGGTCTACCCCATCATGTAGCCTCTTACCATCTAAATGAGGTGTCTGGGTGGTGAGCAAAGCTTCTTGAGCTAAGTCACTTGATTTTTGATGCACTTGAGAAATGGAGTCAAGTGGAATTGGGATAGAAAAAATATTAGATAGAAGAAATTGTTGCTCAATTGTGAGTGTTAGCAGCTCCCCTTGAATAGATGAGGGAGCTTTAAGAGATGTGCTCTCACAGTGAGTGCCTTCCTTGTTTCTCCTACCATACACTTGAATTGCTTCTTGTGCAGGCTGTGCAGACTCACTCCTGGTTGTTTTTACAACTGCATCCTGTTGGGAGGATGTAAAGGAAGATAGAGTGGTCAGCTCAGTTTATTTATTTCTTTTGGATCTTTTGACCAGAGGTGGTACTCTTTCAGTTTTCTCCTCACCACTCTCATTTAACACAACTAGGTTTATCCCATTTCTCTTCTTTATACTGATCTCACCTTTTTGAGAAGATGAGGTAGTTGGTTTCCTAGCTTCTAAAGGTTGTGAAAGAATGGTTACAGCTTGGGAAGATCCTTGTTGGTGATCCTGTGTTTGTACTTCCACAGGTTCAGGAATCATAGTTGTACTAGATTTTGCATTCGATCTCATGTCAGGCATAGGATAAGGATAAGTCCTAAATCTTTCCAACATAAATGGAGTGATTTTTGGACTTACATTTACTTATTCTTTGTAGTAAGTGAGCCAAATATTATCTTGGACACTTTCTTACAATTGCCTATCTTAGTACTATCTATACCATTCAACAGATGTATGTCAGCTACTTTATTATTTAAAGTGGACATAATAAACCTAGGAAAGAAGATTTCCTTACCTCTAGCTGTTAGAGGCATAACCAGCCTGGTTGCAAGTTCTTCCAGGATCAGTAGACCAACATTCACGTGTCTGTTGTGGGCAATTGAATATACCAGCTTTTACACAACACTTGAGATATTGTCATATCCAGTTTTTCTACAAGTAAAGGCCCTTACTACAGATTCAAAGATGAATGACCACTCTTTCCTTAGATTGGTTCTGTTTAAGCTTGACAGGTTGATTCTCCCACCGTAATTGATGAAGTCCATAAACTCAATCAGCTCATCAGGAGTTGGTACCTCCACCAGATTCTCAGTTGGCAGTCCCAAAGCTATATTCACATCTTGATCATTGAATTCTAATTGTTGGCCTCTAAAGAGAGAGTTGTTGTTAACATCAGTCCTCACTATAGCTGTAGTCCAGAAATCATGCAGCACATCTAGATACAGTACTGGATTTGCAGTCAAAGCACCTGCAAGATAAGATTCAGACAGCAGTTTTACAAACCCCTTGAAGCTATCAGGAGCTTGGTTTGCATCAGTGAAAGCAAGATAGTTAGTTCCTTTCTCCGGGATATATGCCCTAGCAACATTTTGAGTCATAGTTGATCGATGAGAATGAATGGGTAGGAAAGACCTCTGAGAAAGGATGAAAAACGAGAGAGAAAATGGTTATGGATTGAAAGCTAGGTCACTTTAGATCTCGAAAGCTGTAAGTATAAGTATGTATCAAGAAGTCTTGGTATTTATAGTAAAAGAAGATGACTTGTCGAGAACTCAAAAATAGACATTTGGAGTTTGT
Source organism: Apium graveolens (assembly GCF_009905375.1). Taxonomy (NCBI): domain Eukaryota; kingdom Viridiplantae; phylum Streptophyta; class Magnoliopsida; order Apiales; family Apiaceae; genus Apium; species Apium graveolens. The sequence goes on from NC_133652.1 coordinate 84,394,325, forward strand.
CCATCGAGAAGTCATTTAGAGAAGTGAAGTACATATCAAGAAGTCAATTTAAATTACACTTATAGAGAACTCAAGAATGACTTATCGAGATGTCAGATAAATGCCCAGTTTGTCCAAAAAGGACTAAATTAATTCTAACTATTATTTGAATAAATTCAAAATAAAATTAGAATGCATTTTCCAAAAGTATTTTACCAAAATAATTTATCAATTTAAATTATCTCAGTTCTGAGTTATTGATAATTTAAAGGATTGTACTTGTAGAGAACTCTGTGAATGAACATTATTAGAGAACTTTACAAGGACTTATCGATAAGTCATTTTAAACCTATCGAGAAGCCACTCGAGAAGTCAGTAAGTTGACTTATCGAGGACTCACTCGAGAAGTCCTAAAGTGACTTGTCGAGAAGTCAATTTATACTTATCGAGAACTCAGTTTTCTAAATACTTTTGGTTATTGTAATTCTGCCTTGAGTTAATTTTACATATTAAGGATGTAAATTAACAACTAAGCAGTTTACTCAGAATTTGAAAAATTCCAAGTTAATTAAATTTGAAAGACAAATATACAGAGATTTTTGAAATATTTATAATTCATATTTCAGTAAATTTCCAATTTAATCAAATTAATTTTGATTTACTGGAGATTAATCTGCTATACAACATTAGCTGAGTTCTTGCCTTATGATGAAGAATTAAGCAATCCAATTTCATTTACAAGTTCTAGTGAAAGTTTCTTCATCCAAAGGTTTAGTAAAAATGTCAGCTAGCTGTTTTTCCGTTGGTGCAAGAAGTTTTAATGCTAAATCGGGATACAGGTCTTAGAAAGACAGAATTTGTATCTTTGAAACCAACAGCTCCAAAACTGATTCTCTTGGAATGTCATAATCCCAAGTTGAGCTTCCTTCCAGTATCTGAAGATCCTCTTTCTCCTCCTGAGGTTGTGCAATCAAACTCAGGTGTATGAGATGAGCTTCCATTTGCCATGATTCTCTTGTTGGGTAGTTTCTTCATTTTCTTAGTCTGACAAACTTTACAAACTTCAACTTGAGCAAGCTTGTTTCTTTCTCCTGATATCTTGGTGTAGAAGCAACAAATACCATTCTTATTTATTGAGTCAAAATCTTCAAAAAACAAGCTTCCTTTCCTTGCTCCCTTAAGAGCAACTTCACCAGTTTACTTGCTGATAACAGTGCATTCTCCTTGTAGAATAAGACTTGAGACCATTGTCTACAATATGCTAATTCTGAAAAGACTCACTTCAAGATCAGCTACCAGTGCTACATTAATCAAAGACAACATTTTTAATACATTCTTGCCATATCCCATTTCGAATCCTTTGTTGTTGTCTCCAAAGGTCACAAATGGACCAACTTTCTCCTCAAATTATGATAGTAGGGCTTTACCACCAGTCATATGCCTGGAACATCCACTGTCTATGATCCAGATGACTTTCTTCACTTGCCCTGCACACAATGAGTCTTAAGTGTGTTTGGAAACCCAAGCAGTGTTCAGTAGTTTCTTCTTGGTAACTTTTTCAGGAAAAGTAGAATGAGTAATTTTAGAAGAAACATAATTCAGTGATTGTTGTGCATGTTTTCCTTCTGATGTAGACTCATTTCTTGATTCTTGAAGGTCTACTCTCAGTTTATGGCAACTATTCATTACCTTCATGTTGCAAGGAATGCAGTCAAACTTGTCATAGAATGAATAGGGATCATTAGAATTAACTTCATTGTATTTGCAAGCTCCTTCAGCTGGCTTGCTAACAACCTTTTTACAAAGGTGAGTTAGATGATTTGAAGAGCCACATTTTTCACACTTCTTTCTAGGAGCATTTGCAACATAAGCAAAATTATTGCTTTTATTTATCCCTATTTTTCAATTTCTATTTCTCTTTTTCTTTCTTGCATCTTCAGCTTTGGTTTTTTGAACAAGAGTCTTGGGACTGTGTTTGTTCATGAGCTTCTCTTCAGTTTTTGAAGACCGAACTAATTCTTCAGTTTTCTTTTCTTTATCTACATCAGCAATTTCTTGCTTGATTATCAATTCTTCTTCACTGAAGTTGACTACACATGCTTTGAATGTAGGTGCATTAACCTCTTTCAAAAAGGTTGGAGCATTCTCAGTCTTCTTGGCTTTCCCTTTGTCACCTATAGTCATCTTTCCGTCACTCATGTCTTCATAGTCAAGGCCAATAGCAATGTTTGTACATGGCTTATTCTTCTCATGACACTGTTCAACCAGTTCAGATGCATTTTTGAAAGATTTCATCTTTACTTCATTCTTTTCTAGCTTTTCCCTTAACACTGCTTCAATTTCATTTGCACACTTGATCTTGTTCTTGAGATAAGCATTTTCTTGTTTTAAAGCTTCAAGCTCAACCATCAACAATTCAGTTTCTTGCTTCTCACTCTCGAGCTTCTTTTTTATCTTTGTTAATCTGCTAACTTCTTCATTAGCAACAACCATGCTCGTGTGAATGTGAAACATTTTTGTGCTCATCTTTTCAACAGTTTCCTTGTATTGATTTACGTTTAAATCAATAGTGGTAAGAATTGGTGTTTGTCCTTTTGATGAGGATGATTCACCTTGCTCCAAGGCCATTAGAGCATAGTTTCTAACTTCCTCATCTTCTGAATCATCCCAACTCTTTTCCTCTGCAATGTAAACTTTGCTCTGTTGCTTTTTCAAAAGAGCTTCATACTTTGCTTCCAGTTCAAGATAAGCCTTGTCTTTCTTTGCCTTTTTGGGTTTCCTGTATTCTGTAGCAAAGTGGCCTAGTTCATCACAATTGAAGCACCTTATATTAGATATGTCAACAGATCCAGTTTTGTAACCACTCTTGCTATCATAATTGTACTTCCCTTTCTCTTTCCAGCTGTTGTCTTTGTTGAAGGATTGTCCTTTATTCCTAAAGTACCTTGGCTTCTTTACTCTAATGTTAGAGAATTTTCTAGCTAGATAGGCCATAGACTGATCTAGCTCATCTAGTTCTTCAAGAGTGTAAAACTCATCATTTTCCAACTCTAAGATGACTTGCTCCTATGAATCATTTGTTCTCTGCTCACTTGATAAGGCATCTGAAGTTTGGTATCTTAGTTAATTATTGAATGAATGGATTTCATTAACAATTAAAGCACTTGAGCCATCCACAACATGTCCTTGACCAGACCTCAACGATTTCCTTTGAATCATCTCTAGTTCATATGTTTTAAGAATCCCATACAAAACTTCTAGAGTTATTCTGTTCAAGTCTCTTCCTTCCCTGATTGCTGAGATTTTTTGTTCCAAATGGTCAGGGAGAGTAAGCAAGAACTTTAGATTCACTTCTTCAGCTTCATAGTATTTGTCTTGAAGCTGCAAGTCATTTATCAGCTTGTTGAATCTTTCAAACACATCAGTAATGCTTTCCTTAGGCTTAACCATGAAATCCTCATACTTTGAAATCAGTATCCTTCTTTGATTGGATCTAACCTCCTCAGTTCCTTCACACAGTATCTCAATCTTTTCCCATATCTGCTTGGAAGTGTCACAGTTGATAATATTGTTGTACATCACATTGTCAAGTGACTCAATCAATATCATTTGCAAGCTGCTATCCAGGTAAACTTTCTCCTTTTCAGGATCTGTATACTCAGTAGGATCTTTTGAGGCATAATGAGTTGGTATGACAATGTCTCCATTTGTAGATTCCTCAACCCTTACCATAGGAATGAAGGGTCCATTCTTGAGGATCTAAATGTAGAATGGATTTGCCATCCTGATAAACAACATCATTTTCTTTTTCCAAAGAGTGTAGTTAGCTTTGTCAAGGGTATGAATTTTGATGCTACTGATTTTCTGTGTATTCGTTCTTCCAAGATATTGAATCTGTTTTCTTTCAGATTTGGCTCTGATACCACTTGTTGGGTAATGAATCACACACAGAGGGGGGGGGTGAATGTGTTTTTCTGATTTTAGGCTTTTCTTGAAAGATAATGGTTGAACAAAGTAAATTAAATCTTGTATAGAAGAGTGTTCATGCAGAAATTAAACTTGCACAAAATAAAGAACACGGATCTTCAAAACTCACTTAATTTTTGTATTAAAAATTAAGATGCTTTGCTACAAAATTTATAAGCTCTTCGAAGTTAAAGAGCTCAGCTTCTTCTCGAGAGTGTTACAAGAATTTTGATCTAAATTGTTACTTCTAACTAGAGGACCAGTGTTAACTTTATAGCTCAGTTAACTGCTAGTTTACACAGTGGATAATATACATGCTATTAGCTTTTCCAAACTGTCACTTGTCATTTCTATTTATAGAAAAGCAATTCTTCCATTTCTGGCTTAACATATCTTTAGTATCCCGTGTTTACTTTAATCTTCCTCTGTCAGTTAATCTTTGCCATTGATCTTGCACACACGTCAAGCTGCTTTTTGTAGACTTATCAATCCAGCTGTTATTGTTAATTGTTTATCTTGGATATTAAACTGATCTGCAATTCTGTACTTTGAGACTGTACTTCGAGATCTCCAGTTTGATTCATTTGAACACTTGATATCTTGATAAGTTCAAAGGCTTATCGAGATCTCTAGTACTCCATAATGAGTTTGGCTTGTAGAGATCTTCAGCTCATCGAGATCTCTAGTCTTCATAACTTCACTTGTAGATATCTCTGAGTTCTCGAATGGATATAGACTTGTCGATAACTCTGAGTTCTCTAGTGAAAGAATGACTTGTCGATATCTTTTTGAGTTCTCGAGTAGCTTTCCTGACTTCTCTACTCCCGATGGATATTGTTTATCCGTTGAGTAGATATAGTTCATCCATCGAGTAGATATATAGCTTATCTGTCAGGTAGATATTGCTCATCTGTCGAGTAGATGTTGTTCATCCATCGAGTAGATATATAGCTCATCCGTCGAGTAGATATTGCTTATCCGTCGATACTCTCTGGATTTTAAATAACTTCTCGATAAGTCATTCTGGAGTTCTCGAATGACTTTTCTATAAAATTAAATCTGTGACTTGTAGAGATCTTGACTTAGAACATTTTTCTCCAAATAGATTTATTCAACTCCAAGCTTCTTCAAATTCTTCTGAGGCATGATCTTCTTGATCTTCTACCAGTTAGAATCCTTAGGCTTGATACTGTTTTAGGAAAAAAACTTCAGTCTGCTCCTTTGCATTTTTACAGACTTTAAGTGTTACAAGTATAAAATACAAATTTAGATAACAATACAACTAACTTAGGGTTGATAAGTTGTATTAGTCTTGTTAAAGTACATGCATGTCTTTTACAACATCGTATATATTCCAATTGCACCTCCACACAGATCTAAAATGGGATCGCAAAGAAGAGTAGGGATATATGTTGATTTTGATTCACCATCTATTATAAGATATCTTGAACCATTAACTGATGATGTCTTTACTGCCCGATATGTTGATTATCATTTTAATGAGTCCGTATTCCCTTCATTAGGTGGAGATAATATTTTGCATAAGTTAAATTATGAACTATCATGGAATGCATCAGAATTAAGTGTTATGGATCCACTTACTAAAGAATGTGAATATGAGGTTATAAGAATCATTCATATGTAAAATATTGATAATCAAATGCCAGATGTATTTAATGATTCTAGACATGTCATACAATCACATATATCTACTGTTAATGCACCAGAAAGGGTTAAAATCCCTATTCATAAAGCAATTCCTGAAGAATTGGTTGGTAATTCAAAACCATGCCAGAAGCGTGGTAGACCTGTTGGTGCAAAAAATGTTGTTCATGAAAACATAAATTGATTGGACATGCCCTTGAAGTGGCAAGTGTTCCAGAAAATACCCCAGAAATGGTATTACCTCCTGAAGAGGTTAGAGCCCCTGAAGTGGCTATATCAAATACCCCAAAAGTGGTATCACCTCCCGAAGAGGTTAAAACCCCTAAAGTGGCTGTGATAAAACCACCAAAAGTGGTATTTCCTTTAGAAGAGGATATTTCCTCAGAAGTGGCACATGCTTCAATGGAAGCAAAGATACCTGAAAATTATGAGATCTCACTAAGTTAAGTACATAACAGGAAATTATTGGATCGTGGGAATATTGAGGTTGATGATGTATATACTTTTTTCGTGGCATGTGATATTATTATGAACTCCGATCCTGAACCACAAAGTATGGAAGGAATGTCGACAAAGAGATGATTGGCCAAAATGGAAAATTGCAATACAGGAAGAATTGTAATCATTGTACAAGAGAAATGTATTTGGACCCGCAGTTCAAACACCGGTTGGTGTGATCCTCATTGGGAATATATGGGTGTTCTTACGAAAACAAAAATGAGAGAAATAAAATTTTGAGATATAAGGCCCGACTGGTAGCCCATGTATTCTCTCAAAGGCCTGGTTTTGATTACCATGAAACTTACTCTCTTGTGATGGATGGAGTCACTTTTCGTTTTTGATAGGTATGGCTTGTATGGAAAGATTGGAAACACGTCTCATGGACGTTGTTACAGATTATTTTTATGGATCACTTGATAGTGATATTTATATGAAAATTCCTGAATGATTAAAGATAGATGAAACTAAGGCTCGACATTTATACTCAGTTAAATTACAACGATCATTATATGGATTAAAACAGTCTGGCCGTATGTGGTACAACAGGCTTACTGAATATTTATTAAATAATGGGTATGTTAATAATCAAGTGTGTTTATCAAAAAGGTCATCAATTGGTTTTATTATTACTGCTGTATATGTGGATGGTTTGAATATTATAGATACTTCCGAAGATATTACTAACGCTGCTGCTTATTTGAAAACTGAGTTTGAAATAAAAGATCTTAGAAAGACAAGATTTTGTTTAGGCGTACATGTGGAACACTTATCTTCGGGTATACTTGTTCATTAGTCCACTTATACAGAAAAGATTCTTGATCGGTTCTACATGGACAAAGCTCATCTATTAATGACATCTATAGTTGTTCGATCACTCAAAGTTAAAAATGACCCATTCCAACCCAGAAAAGAAGATGAAGATGCACTTGGGCCTGAAGTTCCACATCTTAGTTCTATTGGAGCTCTTATATATCTTGCGAATAAAATAAGACCCGATATTTTTGTATTGTGAACTTGTTGGCAAGATTCAGTTCTAATCCAACTAAAAGGCATTGGGATAGGATCAAACACATATTCAGATATCTTCGTGGGACAATTGATCTCGGGTTATTCTTTCTACATAGTTCAAAATCACAAATGACTGGATATACAGATGTTGGGTAGGGGTGTGCAATCGGTTCGGTTAACCGAAAACCGAACCGAATAACCAAAATAATTTCGGTTCGGTTAACCAAAATATGTAATTCAATTCGGTTTTCGGTAGCACAAATTTTATAATTCGGTTATTCGGTTATTAACCGCGGTTAACCAAATAACCGAAAAAATAACCGAACTAATATAATAATAAATATTAATATATTATTATAATAAATATTAATATATATTTATACCTTTAATATATGTTATATTTATAATCACATTGTAGAAACTTTTCAATACCGAATATATATGCATGTTATGTATTTCATGTATTTTAAGGTCATGTTAATATTAAAATAAATTAAAAATTAATAGGTGTAAATAGTTATTGACAGGTAATTTTTATTCTGGAATGCTTATTATGTCAGTTCACTGGAGATCATTAACTCCATACATGTCATGTACAAGTACTCGCCATATATTATTTGTATAACATGTGTTCTGCGTTTCATTCCTGATGTATCGTATATAATTTTTTTGATTTTAAAATACTGGCTACAAAAATTATATCTATTTTTGTCATTTTTTTATAGTTCAAATAAATTTCGGTTTTCAAATCAGTTTTCGGTTGTTAACCGAAAAAATTATATCGGTTTGGTTTCTAACCGAATTAAAATCGGTTCGGTTTTCGGTAGACATACTTGATATATTTCGGTTTCTGTTTTGGTTAACCGAATGCACACCACTAATGTTGGGTACATGTCAGATCCTTATTTTGGACGATCACAAACAGGTTATCTATTTACGCATTATGGCACTGCTATCTCTTAAAAGTCTACAAAACAGACTATGACAACAACTACATCAAATCACACAGAGTTGCTTGCAATTCATGAAGCAAGTAGGGAATGCATTTGGATAAGGTATGTAATTCAATATATTCGAGAATCGTGTGAATTATCAAGTATTTCAGACAGTCCTACAATTTTGTTTGAAGATAATACAGCTTGTATCAGACAGTTAAAGGAAAGATATATCAAAGGGGATCGAACCAAGCATATCTTACCAAAATTCTTCTATATAAATGAACTACAGAAAATGGTGATATTGATGTACAACAAGTACGTTCATGTGATAATCTTGTTGATTTACTTACAAAGTCACTACTCACATCAACATTTGAAAAGCTACAGAATAATATTGGCATGTGGAGATTGAGAAACTTGCTACAACAAATATCCCACGGGATTTTTCCATGCAAGGTTTTAACGAGGCAGTTAATCTCTGTAGTAAACTCGCATTTGACAATCAGCGGGGAGTGTTATAATATGATATAATAATGATTTTCAAAGCTCAATCAAGAAGGCTCATAAAACTTATCGAGAAAGTCTTTCAAAACTAATCGAGGAAAACTTTCGCAACTTCTTAGAGAAGAAACTTAGTAAGGAAGAATTGTAAAGCTTATTAAGAAAGACTTACGAAACTTACTAGTGAAGAACTACGATACTTATCAAAGAAGACTAAGATAACTTCCTTAGTAAGACTTGTCAACCAACCTCTATAAATAGGACCTTCAGTTATTAAAATCAGATATACTGAAATATATTGAAATACAACTCTCTATTCAACTTTTATTCTCTCCATATGTGCAATTATTAAGTTATTCATAATCAAGTAATTCAAAATTTAAACACATTATTTACAACAAATATGTTATTGTTCTGTCCAGGGTTCATTTGGCAACATATTTTTTTATTTATTGGTTGCTTTGAATATTTAATATGGAAAATATGTTGGCAACACTCACAATCATAACCTTTTAGGGCCCCTAAACAGATCTGGGCTGACCGGCCCCTTTGCCCAAATAGTCTGATACATGGGATTGGGCTTTTTATTTGCTCTTCTGCGCAAAATTCTTTTTATTGCAAAAAAAGAAAAAAATGAGATTACTTTTTGATGGAAAATGGAAATCTTTTTCCCATTGGTGGCATTATTCGGGGGTATCAGTTTTTCCTACTAATTAAAAATATTTTTTTTTATTTTTTTACCTTTTACATCATTTTTAGAATTCTTCTTAAAAAAAAATACTCCAATTGTAAAATGTCAACTTAAATAATTTATAAGAAAAATGAAAAATATAATTACAATAGAGATATAATATTTTATGAAATATTAGTATCACAAATGAAGTTGATGCTTTTTTATGGGATGTCCACTTTTGCCAACTTTTAACACCTCAAGTTGACACTCCATGTCAACTCACTAGGCAGCAAGTCATATGTTAAATGCAAGATGACTATAACTATTGCCATAATATGGCACCAAAAAATAATTTTGATAATAAAATAACATTTACACTCCAACATTAGTTCCATTTTAGAATCAAATAATTTCTTATTTACCTAACATTATAGAAACTCATTCACTTTAATTTAAATTGGACCTCCTTGTACTCTATTATTAATTATTTGATGATGTGGGAATGATGACTATAGCCATATTTGGTCATAAATATAATAATAAGTATTCATTTACGCATTTATACATTCATGTATAACTATTTATTGAAGTTGTGTTTTATAATTTGAGAGAATTGTATTTTGCACCCCGTTTTTTGTCCAAAAATCAATTTTGTATACCTATTTTCATAAATTGCAGTTTGCATCCCCCTACTTTGAAATCCTCTTCAAGTTGCACCCTTTTTGCCAAATTTTGTCAATTTGTTTGCCCAAATTATTGTCTTCAACAACATATATAATCTATTATTGAAGAGAAAAGATGAGATATATTGTTGTAGACAACAATTAGGGCCAAAAAATTAGGCAAAAAGGGTGCATGTTGAAGCAGATTTCAAAGTAGGGGGATGCAAATTACAATTTATGAAAATAGGTATACAAAAGTGAGTTTTATCCAAATATAAGGGGTGCAAAATGTAATTCTCTCTTATAATTTTGATCATTTATTCTAGATATAAGATTAAATATAATTATGAATTGGACTTCCTTTTTTATAACTTCAAGTATCAAGCCACATCATATCACATGGCATTGACACATCTCAACACTATGAAAGAGCAAACCTTGATTCAATATCGGTTTTAGATAAAACCAGAACCGAAACTGCATGTCCTCGGGTTTTAAAATAAAAAACTACAACCGAAACTGATCTATCGGATCGATTTCGATATTAAAAATCTTGGTTCATTTTCATCAATTCGGTTTCGTTTATAAAACCACACTAAATAAAAATGAATGATTTTTTTTAATTTAATAAATATACCTGACTAAAAAAATTATTTACTATTAAAGTTATTAAAGTTAACAAAATTGAATTTTATTAAGTATGAAATTAGCAACACAAAACTATAACAAAATTAAGACCGTTGTTAATATGGTATTGCTACATCACATTTGCAACCATTGTAGTGATGTCCCTAAAATATATACATGAGATTTCTTTTCTTATTTTTCTAATGCTAAATTTTTTCTTTTTTCAGAATTCTACATGGATATAGAGATACAAAAATGTAAGACCAACTAAAGCAATGTATATTATTCCGGGAATTCTCTGCTTAGCCCAAGACAAAATGAGTTTCATATACTATATATATAATTTAATTATGAATTTAAATTGAAATTAAGCCTTTATTTTCAGACATGTACACTCAAGATAGTGATAGCAGTAAACATATATTATATATAGTATTTTTTGTTTATTTTTCGGATCGGTTCAGTTATATTCGTTTCGATTTTAACATAAATCGCAATCGAACAATCGGGTTCGAGTTCGATATTTTATATTTCGATTTTGGATCGGTTCGGATTTACACCAATCGATTTTATCAGTTTTTACCGACTTTGCTTCATTTTTTATTTCATTTCATTTTTTTTCTCATCCTTATTGACACCCTTCATTAGAGATGATATAACCCGATTTTAAAAATCAGTGGACGGTAGGTTACTGGTTGGTTACTATTTGATATTACCCTAACCCGATTTAGTATGAACTTTATTTATATTACACATAAATATACATATATCTGTTTATATTTACGGTTATATGATGTAAAACAGTTTTATCTTATAATAATAAATTAAAATTTCGCCAATACCAAAAAAATACGTAAACTAATTTTTTGTTATATATATATATATATCAAATAATCATCAACTTACTGTACATATCAATTAGTTATGTATTATTTTATTTTTAAAATAATGTCGGCATCGGCATATTATTAAAATTTTAATCATTTGCTAATCATACGAGTGACTTATTTTGTTAGTAAGAAATAGTTATTTTATTAATTATGCATATTTTAAAAAACATTTAAATAGAAAAAATATTAATTTATTTGCCAAGTTCACTAATAACGCAAGTCCTAAACCGCCAAAATTTGCTAAAATTGAATCAACTAAAAATGATTCGAATGGTTTGATTTTTTGAAATTATAAGATTTTGGTTAGTTTAAATTTTTTTGAACCACAATTATACAATGTAATTATGGATTGACATCTAACCAGAATCAAGCCGAACTGCGATTGCCCATATTATCGTCTTCGTTGGTTAACTACGCTATCTCAACCAAAAAGTTTGAATATATATATATATATATATATATATATAGAATTATTAATTTACAAAGTTATTTGAACTTTATATTTCAAAAGAAAATTTTTAAAAAATTATTATCTTATTATTTTTTTCAAAATTAATCATTTTTGGATTATCCCAAGTCAGTACCATAAAAAATTATTCCCTCTGACCCTTTCAATTATATATAGTTTCTTTTTTTTGACCTCACTCCCAATTGTATACGGTTCAAAAATAGTAAAGATTTATTGTAAGGTAATGAATACACCACATGAGGGTGAATGTGTTTTGGATATTTTTAAGGCTTTTTGAATGTTTGTTACTTGGTTAACAAAGCAGATTAGAAATACAATAATATTATGTTAGCTAAAATAAAACAGTGCACACAATTTTTAAAAACTCACTTAATTTTGTATTAAAATCAAGCTAGTGTTTTGCTATAAATCCTGGGTTCTTTGTAAGTAAAGAACTCAGCTTTTTCCTTGAGAGAGTTACAAGAAAAACTAGATCTATTTGATACAATTTAAAAGCAAAGGACCAGTGTTTACTTTATAGATTAGTAAATATACACAGCATGCAATAAGATGTACTAAACCCTACTTTAAGTTATCTCTAAAGCTTTCCAGTTCTGACTTAGTGAATCCTTGCAAATCCTTGCAAATCCTGTAGATCTGTTACTTTCCTTTGTCATTTAATCTTGGCCTTTGATCTTGTACTCTTCAAACTGCTTTTTTAGACTTTTCAATCTGAGTGATTAGATCATTTTTTGAATGATAATCTTGAATCTTTTAACTTTTCTGCATTCTATACTTGAGGTTCATATCAAGATCTCCAATTTGATATATAGAGAACTGACATCTCGATAAGTATAATGGCTTATCGAGATCTCTGAGTTCTCTATAAGTGTCTTTGACTTGTCGAGGTCTCTGAGTTCTCTATAAGTGAACTTGGCTTGTCGAGGTCTCCAAATTTCTGCATATAGGAATGGCTTGTCGATATCTCAGAGATCTCTATATACACTTTGACTTGTAGATATATCTGAGATCTCTAATGATAATTTGACTTATCGATATCTCCAATCTTCATGTCTTCATTTTGACTTGTCGATATCTCTGAGTTCTCTAATGCAGAAATGACTTATCGATATCTCAGAGATCTCTATATACATTTTGACTTGTAGATATCTCCGAGATCTCTAATGATAATTTGACTTGTCGATATCTCCATTCTTCATGTCTTCATTTTGCTTGTCGATATCTCTGAGACTTCTCTATAAGCTATTTTGGACTTCTCGATAAGTCATCCTGGAGTTCTCGAATGACTTCTCTATATGCCTTGATCTGTGACTTGTAGATATCTTGACTTAGAATATTTTTTCTAAAACAGATTTATTCAACTCCAAACTTCTTCACAAATTCTCTAAGGCATGATCTTGTTGATCTTCTTCCAGAATTTATTCTTAGGCTTGAGATTTTTTACAGAAAAATACTCCATTCTAATCTTTCACATTTTTACAAACTCAAGTAATACAATATAAAATACAAATTTGGATTATCATACAACTAATTCTTAGGGCTATCAATTTGACTTAGTCTTGTTATGATACAGGCTTGTCTTGCACAACAATCTTCCCTAATTTTTGAGAAGATTGCTTATCATAAATTCATGCCTGGTAACAAGACTAATCCCAAGTTACAGTAAGACAATTAAAAGATTACATAAAAATTGACAGAAATACAAGTACAATTTTTATACATTGAGTGATTACATGAGTTTGATAAGTACATTCATTACATGAAATCTTCATAGCCTGGCTCCACTTAGTGTAACGCCCCCAAATCCGGGGTCAGAGGATTTGGTCGTCACTGTGAAATCTCAATCCAAAATAATCTGTTAAATCTATAAATAAATGCCAGCAGAAGATATTTTTCATCTATGACCCCAATTAATCCAAGATCTTTTAAGGTTACAGTTTTAGAAACAAGAATTCCAAATTTCACAAATAAATTTTTCACTTTCTTTTTCTTTTAAAACTCTTTTCAACAAATTCCAATTCAATACTAACCCGCTAGTATAACTTCTAAAAAAAGTATACTAGGCCCAATTATAAAATAACACAACTATAATATAATATAATATAAACAACTTTACACAATAAAATTTACACTAGCCCGCAAACCCTGGACCAAGCATGTAATATATGGGATAGATCGTGTAATTATTTTTGCTAATAAATAAATATTATGCATGTTGAGTATTTATTCTGTGAATTATGTGTTAAGTGGTATATGTGTTTGGATGTTTAAAATTGATATAATTTGAGTATTTTAATTTTTATATGTCCAAAATAAAATATAGATAATTGTCTTATCTTCCTAATTATTTTTATGTTGATTTGTGATTTTATAGGAAATTTATGGTTTTAATAAATTCTTTTTCCGAGTATCTATAAAATATTTTATATAATCGGGAACCAGCCGACTTCACCTGTTTTTAGATTTTTATAACATGAAACTCTTCCGAGAACTCCTTCCTAACCTAATTGCAATATTCCGAGTATTTTCCATGTTTCAACTTTTTCGATCCGGCGTACGGTTTGTCCTGTGCGGGTCCCGGCGCAATATTTTCGATACGAAATTCGTTTCGGTAATCAATAAAACTCGTATTTTCGATAAATGGGATCTTTTCATTAAACTATTATAATTATCACCTCGTAATACGTGTAACCAGGTGCTGAGACCAAGACCGCAGTATAAATTGGACAGATTTGGATAATTATCCTGAAACCAGTACCGTTTTGGATCTGTTTTTTATAAATAAACATACTATTTTATATCCGGAATGATCCTACGGGGTACTAATTTTTCGTAAATATAAATAACCCTTACCGTAATTATTTCCGTACAGAAAATCATTTGCAAACGAGTTAAATCGTCATAAAACAGAGAAAATAATATATATATAAATCGTTCTTCGTAATCAAACTCAATTTCGAAGGCGTTATCGAAGTCGGATTGGGGCGTGCTTATAGTTAAAATGAAGCTATGAAATCTAGAATCCAAATTTTTCATCCGTTTCACTGCAGATTTCAAGGGCAATTTCCTATTTATTTAATTAAATTCGAATTAATTCAGGGTTTATATATGAATTTTTGATTTTGATATGGTTTATGTGATTTGATGATTTCATGATGTAGAGCATGTTGTGCCATTCATTTTCTTATATTATACTTCAAATTTGGAGTTCAATAACATGTTTAAATTATGGTTTGATTATCGAAATTCAAAATTAGGGTTTATGTTCATATGAATGTTCTTGATTATTTTTTTAGGGGTTTCTTATTTAGGGATTAACATACGTTGAGAGTTAGTGGGTTTTGTTCCCCTTGGAATTTAGAATCAATTCACGTAACCCTTGATAATCGACGATAACTGTGGTGACTGTATTGTTGTTTCAAAGTTTTCGCCGGATTTTTAAATCAGCGGCGACGTCGGGGATTTCAAGGGCAATTTCCAGATTATTGCATGTTTGTTTGTTGAAATCAGCCGTATATCTCGACTCCTGGTATCGTAATCTACAAATCCCCGTCGTCCTTTTGTGTTTCTGGGCTCGAAATCTGTTCGCCGGAAAGCTTGACGTTGCCGGCAATGGTGACGCCGGCGACGTGGTGGAGAAGGTGGTCAAACCACAGTTTGACCCCAGTAGTTTGATTATCCTTACAGTTCAGTCCCTTGTTTTAAAAAACTTATAAAATTTATACTTTCATTTTAAAATCTTATGAAAATAAGATTTCTATTTACAAAATTTTTGAATTTAGGATTTATATTTATAAAATTTTCAAAAATAGGATGTCTTTTTATAAAATGATTTTAAAAATAGTTTTAATTATTTTAAATTCCAAAAATTATTTATTTTAATTCTAAAATTCATTTTTAATTCAAAAATAAATCTAAATTACTTAATTAATTAATTTTAATTAATAATTAATTAATTAATTGATCAATTAATTTAACTATTAATTGATTAATTAGTTTAATTATTTATTAATTAATTTTAATTGATTATTTAATTGGATTTAATTACTTTAAAATGATTTAAAAATCTTGAAAAATAGTTCGAGCTTTAAAATATTATTTTAAATTATTTTCAAGGCTCGATAATTATTATAAAATTATTTTAGAGTCAGATTCGAGTAATCAGACTCTGTTTATTACCCGAAATTGATCCAACGACCCATTTTGACTCCGAAAAATGTTTTAAAAATCATATTAAATACCTGAAAGAGTGTTTATGACCCGAGGCCTCTTTATAAATGGAAATTCATTAGTTGTTTGACGTTCTATGTGTTATACGTGACTTGTTTGTTGGACTATTGATCTATATGTTCGGTGTTTATTTATTTTTAGTAACTTTCAATCCGTTAATCGGATTTGGGTAAAACGAAGGGTAGATAGATGTATAAATCGAATATAATCATATGAGTTGAGTATTGATAGATACTTATGATATTTGAGCAGAAGAAGCAAGGGGTAGGAAAGGGAAACAAGTAGTCGAGGAGTAGGAGATTGTGATTGGAAATTTGTGAAGTATAGCGAGCTAGTACCAAGCAAGTGTTCTGAACTTTCTCGAAATATATTGTGGATTATTGATAGCTCTATTTTATATTGCAAGTGCTTTAAAGCACTGAACCCTAAACTTTGATTCCAGTTATTGATCTTTGAGCCGTAAACCTTATTCTTTCTGAACCATTGATTGTTGAATACCCGAATAGAAGCCACTGAGATACGGTACTACTCCACAAATACATACAAACTAAATATTGACCACTAAACCAAAATTACTTATATACTCAAACCAGTGTACCTCATGCATTGAAAGATCAAATCCTTGCAATCTTGAAACCTTGATTTTTTTGTTATCCAGTTCTTTCACCACTTGATAGCCATATTTCTTTTGTGAAGATTGAAACCATCTCATGATTGGACATCCAACATTGCTTATAATTCTGTTTATTGCTTTACATTGTTTATTCTGTTATTATGATAGAATTAGATTATTTTATAAAATTATGGACCAGATTCATAGTCAGACCAGATTGGTGGTCAGGTTAGGCCAACGTGTGCCTTGGATCCAGTAATTAGAGCAGAGCTGTGTGCCTTGCTCGGGGTTAGTGCGTGACTGATCAGCAGCCTAACCTTGGTTTTAAAAAATGAAAATATAATATCCAATTCTAGTTCACTATTCATTGTTCACTTGATACCTTAAATCATTTCACTTGATCATTATTTATTCTCAGTATTGTCAATGTGACTTGCTGAGCTAGTTAGCTCATTCGTGCAATTTTTTTTATGTTCTTTTCCAGTTAAGAAGGAACCTGTTGGTAGCGAGGATCTCCAATCCAGTGCGAGAGCTAGGGGTTCAGGTTGATCGTGTTAAGCTAACAGGCAGCTTTTGAGATAGTTTAAGCTGTAAAGTTTGTAAGAATGTTTAATATTCAGTTGTAAGTTTGAATAGTTGAGATTTAGGTGTTTGTAATATAAGTGTGTGTGTGTGGCTTGTGTGCATACTTTAACCTGTTGCGATCCGTGGTAGTGGT
Organism: Apium graveolens; assembly: GCF_009905375.1. NCBI lineage: Eukaryota > Viridiplantae > Streptophyta > Magnoliopsida > Apiales > Apiaceae > Apium > Apium graveolens. Next base: position 84,411,765 of record NC_133652.1, read on the forward strand.
AAGTAGGGTCACTGCATGTTATTATTATCTTTATTATTGTTATAAGCAGGTTATCAATAAGGTGTGTGTGTGTGGACCCCAAAATTCTGACCCTGGTTTGGAGGGCGCCATAAACCACCTTCCAAAAGCTTCTTTATTGCTTCCTCGAATTACGCGGCTAAGCAGCGCAAGCTAATCCTCACTGGAGGGTAAATTTAAAAACAGGCAAGTATGAGTAGAAGAAATGCTCAGCAAGTTCAGTATAGCAAATATAGGGCCGTTTTGATATAAAACCGACATCTGCACTAGAGCAGAACATTTAAAATCATAATTGCTGAAATAGAAAATTTATTAAAGAATCGGATAATTATTTCTCACTGTATTTAAAACCCTTTTTAATATTTTCGAGCGAAGTGCTTCAGCAATACTTTGAATCTTGACGAGAATAAAACTTGTAAAATAGTGTTTACTGAAATATCGTAAACAACAATACATGAAACAATGACTATGGAGTGAATCATAAATTTTATTCAAAATTGAACTCTTAATATTAATACTTATTTCGGTGTCATATCAAATTAGATATCAATACGAACTTTGATGCTCACAACATCCCATATTGAAGTCAACATCAATCATTTATACTAATACCACCTTTGATATTTAACAACAAAGTATCAACATAAACCAGAAATTGAACCAAAACTGCATTTCATCTTTTCATTCCAAAACAGAAACTCTTGATAAATCATTCCTTATAAGATTATCAAAATAATATAATAATTTAGTTTGGAATCCTCGAACGACGGTGTGTTGCCGCCGGTGATCAGCCGCAGAGCAACACCGGTATGCCGAAGCATATCCAACTAAACAAAGGGGTACCCAAGACACATATCGGGCTAGCAAGGTGTTATATCCCGTATAACATATAGCTCACGCTGGACCACCACCACGGCCTCTTACGCAACCATCCAATCTTAAAAACATTTTATTGAGAAGGGTCATAATACTCGACACCCTTATAAACTTTTATTCCCCCATTCACTTGGATAGGAATACTCGCAAAACCAAATCATTTTCCTTAAAATACAAACCATTTATAAATCCTTTAATTTGATAAGTGAAACATTTAACTATTCTGAACATAGAATAACAGAAGAGTACTTGCATGAAAAATATTTAATTCAGCGATATGTAAAACATTTATCTATTCTGAACTGAGAATGGGGAAAAACAACACTTGCATAATGGGATTCAAAATAAATATCACTTAAATAATAAATGATGATAGGGATATTTGCCTTTGAGTTTTTAGCAGTTAGTCACACTCGTATAAACGCAATTATCTCAGTCTGGCATCTCAAGGCATCACCTTCTTTTACTTCACTAAATCTCTAATTTGCTGCTCATGCAGTGTTGCGACCTAATATTCCATATTATTCAACTCTAGTCTTCATCCATTACATCTGGTTGTCTTGAAAGACTCGTATCTATAATTAGAAAATAGTATTTTAATTGTCTAAACGATAATTACTCGACGAACTCCACGTCACCACCCTATTGTCTACCCTTACGAGAGCCCGCACATATTTAAAACAGTCAAACACAAGACTCATGACCCATGTACGCATGTAATTCACATAACACGTAAACACATAACTCACATATCACATAATTCATATCATATATGACTCATTTTGTCAAAAGGTTCGACTCGGTACGATTAAAACTGAAATCGGGTCAAAATATAATTTTTGCCCAAAAATCGACTCAAAATGATTCATAAAACAAGCGACCTTTCGAAACAAAAGAATTTGGGTCTCGAAAGTATTTTTAATGAAAGCAGAATATTTTTCTGAGTCTATACGCATTCGTTTCGTATTAAACGGACAAATAATTTATTTATTACGAATAAAATAAGAATTAAATGAGAATAAATCAGTTAATAATAATATTAATTGATTTTTAAATACCAAAATATAATTTTTGAAAGCTTAAAAACAATTTTTAGGATTTATTTGAATTAATTATAAATAATTTACATTTTATGTAACTATTTATAAATAAAATTAATTGATTAAATGATTTAATCAATTAATTGAATTCATAAATAATTAACTAAAATAAATTATAAATAATTAAATCAAACTGGATTTTTGAAAATATTAAAAGAAAATATTTTTTTTAGAATTTAAAATAATTTAGTTAATTAAAATAATTAACTAAATGAATTTTGGGAATTAAAAGAAATAATTTTTAAAAATAAAAACTAAATTTTAAATTATTTTAAAACCAAAATTTGTATAACAGATTATGAACTAGGGTTTAGGGTTTTAATGGATTGAAATCGGGTTGGAGTTGGGTTACAAACGGGTCATGAAGAACGTATTCGGGTTGTCAAGAACCCTACCGGAGAATCACCAGATTCCGGCAACGGCCAGGAATCTGGCGGAACTCCGGCGGGACTCAAAACAACTCCGATTAAAGTTGTTTCTTCGGTTTTGTGCCTCAAATCTATTCCAGCAACGTCCAGTATTACGAATTAAGCAACAACAGTCAACAAACATTCTTGGATCATAGATTCCGTCAAAAGTCCGGTTGAACATCGGCGAAACTCCGATCAAAGAACGATTCGGGTAAAAACTCAACCAAACACAGAGATTTACATATCAACTTAAAGCTTGAAACATGTTAAATCTATCCGTTGCATCCGAAACAACAAAAATCCACATATAACCCAGAAAATCAAAAGTTAAAAAAGGATAAACACAATAACCCGACTTGGCTATTTCCGAACTAAAAATTAAATGTTTTCGGTGTCAGTCGATTGTTAGAAAAAAGGAAAAGCTATTTCTATCATCTAAAACGGCTGAAAATCATCATATAGCAAACACCCAAATTCAGTCGATTAAAATAAAGAAAATCGAAAAAAAAATCGATATTACCAATACTCAATCTCAGATGTTGAAACTGGTATCAATTTGTAGAGTTTGAAATAAGCCTTGATTTGATTACTAGAACATCAAACACGCTATTCTGAATGACCCAGAATAATTGATCAAAGTTGTGCAAAAGAATTTCACCCCCAATTTTGTTCTTGATTATTGATTTTAATAATAATAAAATGAAATAAAATGAAATAATAGGCTATTTATACTTCTTGAAAAATAAATACCCCAATATCAATTTAGGGTGATTTTATTCCCTAATTAAAATAATTAAGCCCCAAAATAATAATTAGGGGGAATAATTTTAAAAGCAATAAAATATAAAATTTATATCAAAATTTCCCAAAAATTGCGAATAATTCAGAAATACAAAGATAACGGGTATTTGAAATACGAATGATTTTATAAAAATAAAAATGTGAATTTTATGGGCTTTGACGTCCCGGTGGGGTCCGGTCCGTTAATTTTTGAAAAACAGAAACGCTTCCTAAGGAAACAGAAAATCACGAAAACATATAAAATACATTCAACACACATAAAACGAGATAAGACGAGTAACTCGATAAAGACGCAAATAAAAACGCGTCTAAATTACGGATCGATTCATATAAATGCATTTTAAAACACATAACCAGTATCCCATTGGATCATATCGGATCCGAAAATAGATTACTTAGCCGCTAAGTAACTATAGAAACGATATAATTTAATATCAGATTTGGATAATTATCAAAACCGAGCTTCTTATAAAACACCCTATGAGAAAATAATGTAAAAATATCCCGTCTCTCGAGAATACGGATTTTACAGATCTATTAAAATGACTATCGTATCGAAAATTTTATGTCGGGACTCGTACGGGTCAAACCGTACTCTAGATCGAAAAAGTTAAAACACGAAAAATGTTCAGAATATCCATATTAGGTTAGGAAGGGGTTTTCTGAAGAGTTTCAAGTTATAAAAACGCAAAAATGGTTAAAGTTGGATGATTCCCGGCTTTATAAAATAGTTTTATAAATACTCAAAAAATAATTAATAAATCCACAAAATATTATAAATTTATATAATAGTCAAAAAATTACCAGAAAAATATCACAAGTATCTATATTCTGTTCTGCACATATACAAATTAGAATACTAAAAAAATATTATATATAAACATCTAAAACATCAACTCCAATTACCAGATAATTCACTAAAATTCACATAAACAACTTTCAAATAATAATAATAATATCTGAAAATATGAAATATCACACTTAGAGCTTCCACAAGCTTGAGCCACTCATTCAATGAATAACCATTCAAGTAAACAGCTCTGAATCTTGAAAATCTGCCAACCTTTATATTCAGAAAGTGTCCATCCTTAGAAAGTCTACTCAACCCCTTTGCCTTGAGCTCATTTGATCTTTGTTCAAGTCTTGCAATTTCTTCTGCATACTTTCTATCTTTTTCTTCCTTTTCAGCCTTTGCTTTTGCATTTCTTTCATCCCTTTCTCTCACCCATACACACAACACTACCTTTCAATCCCTTGTTATTGTGTCCTTATTGTCACACCCCCAACTTAAACAGAAAAATAAATATAGCTATTACATCATTTTAATGAAGGATACACAACCAATCCCAGATCTTACAGTTTATGGTTTGGATCAGCCCATCACTACCAGCTATTACATCTGATTACAAATACCGAATCCTCACAGCTATTATTACTTATTCTACCTGAGCTCGAACATAAGCATCAACATCACAGGTCTTACGGGCAGTCTGCTTGAATCTAACCATAGCTGCTAGCTGTAATATCAGGGTAAAGCAAGAAGTGAGCCAAAAGCTCAACAAGTGCTAACAGTACAACGCAAAACATAAATCGAGATATACCTTTAGGAATGACAATGGAAAGACATAATCAATGATAACGAGAGATAAAACTTATGTGAGTTGGCATCATTTTGCTTGCATCAAAACAATTTTAAAATTATTCTTAATCAAAATCATTTTATGACGCTACGGATTACAGCCGGTGATCAGCCGCGAAGTAATCCCGAACCTCGCTGGGTTCTAAAACATTATTGGGAATCCCTAGGCAACTTTTAAGCCTAATATAAGTGTGGAAAGGACTCGCGTCTCAGTCCAGATCCACCATTCAAAGAAAACATTTATCCCCCTTTGGGACTAAAAAATCCACATTTTAATCATTTTAAAAACTGATGCCGATTTATGACAAAATCTCTTTCGACTGTAATCATTTTTATCAAGGGATTATAGATCAACTTGAAACACTGGAAATATGACACTAAATCTCAGGGCCATGATCCACTAGACTTTACTATATTAGGGTAATTGAGAGGTTTCCATAAACAAGAACTTTGACAAGGAAATTGAGCAAGGCTATTGGATAATATGAAAGAGTAATGCCAAACTAGGCTTAAAGCAATGGTTGTAGATAAGGTATAGGTATTAGAACATCAAGAAGATAAGCATCACTGGTTCCAATAGGATAGAGGTGTTAAAATATAAAGAAAGTGATCATCAGCTCAAGATATAACAGGGTATCAAGCTTTAGGGTAAGGATAGGGTTATCAAACAATCATGAATGAATTTAAGAAATGATTGGCTTTTAGGTATCAAGATAAAGTTTCTATCGAGGTTATTTCAAGAGTTGAATCAAAGCATCAGGGTGCAATATCAAGATTTCTCAGGGATCAATAGCATGATAATCAAAAGGATCAATAAAGTATTATAACAAATCTCTATTTTATCATGGCATTAAACTACCATGAAAGACTTTTGAACTACTTGCAATACGTACTCGAGGGTTCATGGCATCTCTATGTAACTCAAAGATAAACAAAAGATACGCTTGATTTAAATATATCAAAATGACTCAGGATAATTGCATCGATATATATATGAACTGTTTACAGTAAATACGAAGGTCAAGTTGAATCACTTGCCTTGAGATAGACTGGTCTGGTCTGACTGGTAGGAGCAACAACTGGAGCTTCACTCGACTTTTATGGCAAGTTTTCCCTCGTCTCGAGATCCTACATAAATAATAATAATCCTCATTATAATATATTCTTACCATCTTAACCTATTTACAACCCGAAATTAAACATGGATGGCACTTAGGCCTATACGCACTTAATTCATATCCACCATTATATTTTCAAATGTACACACGTAGCCACATAATCACATATCGTATATTAATACCAAATAACATCATATACACCATAATGCCACACTAGGCTTGGATGATCTCGACTCACCACTTAAGTCACTTGGTCGCTAACTAAACAAAGTCTTCAAATTTGGGCTTCCTAACTCAATGTGCCTTTCCTAAATTATCCAAAACCTATTGACCCTCACTTGTGCCTTTTTCTCTACTGACCTTATACTATCTTACAACTATGGTGGTCGACCTAATACTCACTTCTAAGTGTTCTAAAGCTATGTGATAAGTGAAAGTGCTCACTGGTGCAAATTTCAGAATGGTAACTAAGGTTTCTTGAGTGCATTAGACACTCTTAAACTACAAGTTTTTCTTCAAAATTTTTACACAAGACTCTCCTGACCTAAGGGCATCTCACAAGCTTGATGTGGCTCAAAGGCCTAGCTTGGGCCTTCTTGGGCCTAAGCTAAAAGTCCAAGGTTCCCCTGTTTTTTCTGGGCAGAAAATGCCCTGACTTGAATTATCTTGTGACACATGGTTCTAGCTCATATCCTATGAACTATGGTTGGAAAAACTTCTCTGACATACCCTCTAACTAAGGCCCAATTGGGCCTAATGAGGGCCTACCCATGACATGGTCAAATCTCCCTATTTCTAAGTTGCAACAAAACTGTCCCCTGCTGGACAGATTTTGTTATTCTACTTGTGCACCTAACCAAATGACATGAAAACCTCCAACCAACTCCTAAAACCTATTATATACTCCCCATACTAACTTCTGGTAGCTTGGGCCTCAAAGTGCACATCAATGACATGGTCAAAACTCACTCTAAACCTCAGGGTACTAAACTGATTTTTCTGCAGAAACTATAACTCTCATTTTTCCAAGGCTTTGACTTGACAAACCTATCTAACAACAACTCAAAACTTAAACAAAGACTTATACATGGTATTCTACTGAACTAACTCCCTTTTTCTCAAAATAACCTTGGTGAGATCATCCTTACCTAAGGTGCAACTATGGCAAAACAAAAGAGACTACTCTTTACAAATCACAAACCTTTATGCTCTTGAAGCAACAAGATATATATATATATTTTTTTATAATAGATAATCACGAATTATTACCATGCAATAAGAATTATAAATCAATATTAATACATTATTCCTACTGAAATTAAGGCTCACTAACAACATGAATCTAAATGATCAAAACTTCCAAAAAAAATCAAAAGTGATTTACATGCATGCATGCTTTCGGATCTTTCAAGCCAAAGCAACATGATTTCCAAATAAATTTTTATCATAATTCAACATGCAAGCCTAACATGGATTACAACTACATGATCAACTAGCATGCAAAAGGGTTTTATCAAGCTTTTACTATAAAATTCACGTTATCATCACAAAATACACAAAAATGTAACAAGACAACAAAACACCATCCATTCGGCTCCTATCAAGTCATGGCCGAATGGATTAGGGTAAGAACAACATTTCATAAGTGTAACACTCTTATGTCTAGCCATTCTTGACCCTATGATACTATATCTCATGGTGAAAGCCTTAGATTCACAAGAATGAAGGAGGTTCACTTTGAGTTTAACAAAAACATCACCATGCAAGGTCAAAACATAGGTTTTTCACTCTAAACTTTTAAAATATATATAAGAATAACATATAGGGAGTAAAATTACTTGGATATAAGATGATTGTTTGAGTGAGAGTTGAAGAAAGAAGGGGATGGGGCTCGGTTTTGGTGGTTGCCGAGAGGGGAGGGGAAAAACCGAGAGGTGAGGGAGGAGGGAGGGAGAAGAGAGTGAAGTGGTGGGGTGAAGTGAGGTGATGATCACTTCTTGGACTTGTTTTTATGAATTGATTTGACTATAATGTGAGTGGGTTTGAGATTTTACAAGAGTAACCCTCCAATATAGTTAGGTAGATTTGCATGCAAGGGTAAATGGGTAAATTGGTTAGCAAAATGTGAGTTAGTGGGGTTGAGAATGTCTTCTTTGCCCTTTGATTAAATAGAAGAGAGTTTGCATGCAAGGTTATTCATGTAATTTGATAAATATGACAACTAAAATTTATAATGATTTATTTTTATAAAATAAAATACAAGTTCAAAAATTATAAAATTTATACCATAAATTAACTTGTATTTTTAGAGACTTTATAAAATCATTTTCAAAATTTGTGAACAAAATACCTTTTAAAAGAAGATTTTTCTAAAGCTTAGAATATTCCTTATAAATCAAAAATAAAGAAATTAAATAAACTCTTGCTTTGAAAAATAATATACTACCCAAAGCAAATTTATAATGCAGAAATTTTCACTCACACAAACGTACAATAATTGAATATATTTTCATTTGACTTAATATTATACCAAATTCACAAATAATATTACATAAAATGCCGGTCGTAACATCCTCTCCCCCTTAAGGGATTCTGTCCCCAGAATCTAAGAGAACAGTTGAGGATACCGGGAACGCATATCAGACTCTAACTCCCAAGTCGACTCTTCGACCTTAGGGTTCCTCCAAAGTACTTTTACTAACTTTACTGACTTATTTCTAAGACTCTTTACTTGCCAGTCGAGTATTTTAACCGGTTGCTCCACAAATGACAGGTCTGCCTGAATTTCTACGGGTTCATATTCTATCACATGGCTAGTGTCAGGATTATATTTCTTAAGTAACGACACATGGAACACATTATGCACATGCCGATACTGAGGTGGTAAGGCCAACTCGTAGGCCACCTTTCCTACTTGACTCAAAATCTCAAAAGGACCTATGTATCTAGGTGCTAACTTTCCTTTCTTGCCATATCTCATCAACCCTTTCCTAGGTGACACCTTTAGCAACACAGCTTCGCCAATTTGGAATTGAACATCCTTACGCGCTGGATCCGCATACTTCTTCTGTCTATCTTGAGCAGCAAGCAACCTTTTCTGAATTAACTTGACTGAGTCATGCAACTGTTGTACCAATTCTGAGCCGAGAATTCTTCCTTCTCCTACTTCATCCCAACTTGTTGGTGATCTACATTTTCTCCCGTACAAAGCTTCATATGGTGGCATGCCGATACTGGAATGATAGCTGTTGTTATATGAGAATTCACTCAATGGCAGGTGGTCGTCCCAACTTCCTGCAAAATCGATTGCACAACTGCGCAACATGTCTTCGATTGTTTGAATCATCCTTTCGCTCTGACCATCAGTCTGCGGGTGATACGCCGTGCTCATATTCATCTTCGTGCCAAGACATTCCTGGAATTGCTTCCAGAATCTCGAGTTAAATCGGGGATCTCTGTCTGAAACTATTGATACGGGTACTCCATGCCTTAATACGATTTCGTGCACATACAGATGAACCAACTTGTCCAGTGACGACTTCTCATTTATTGGAAGGAAATGCGCCGACTTCGTAAGACGATCAATTATAACCCATATTGCGTCATGTCCGGATTTTGTTCGCGGTAGTCCTACTATAAAGTCCATAGCGATATTTTCCCATTTCCATTCTGGAATCTTCAGGGGCTGAATTAATCCGCTTGGTCGTTGATGTTCTGCCTTTACTTTCTGACAAGTATAGCACTTCGCAACCCATTCTGCCACGTCTCGCTTCATATTTGGCCACCAAAAGTTCTTCTTTAAGTCTTGATACATCTTGGTGCTTCCCGGGTGGATTGAAAATTTCGAATTGTGGGCTTCACGGAGGATCTTATTCTTTAATTCAGGTACATGAGGAATCCATATTCTGGATGAAAACCTTAGTATTCCTTGCTCATCCCTTTTAGTATTAATCTCTTCTCCAGATAACTGATTTTTCTCTTTTTCCATTACTTCCTCTTGACACTTCTTTATCTTTTCCATTAGTGTTGGCTGAAAGGTCATTGCACGACAAACTTCTTTGACTTTCCCATAAGCACAAAGTTCCAATTCCAATTTTCCGATTTCTTCAGATAACTCTTTTGATGTTATCATCATATTCAATCTCTCCTTCCGACTCAGCGCATCGGCCACTACGTTCGCCTTTCCAGGATGGTAATTTATCGAACAGTCATAGTCCTTGATCAATTCCAGCCATCTCCTCTGCCTCATATTGAGCTCTTTCTGAGTAAAAATGTACTTTAAACTCTTGTGATCCGTGTAGATTTCACACTTCTCTCCATAGAGATAGTGTCTCCAAATCTTGAGTGCGAACACTATGGCGGCTAGTTCCAAGTCATGCGTCGGATACTTTAACTCGTGCGGCTTCAACTGTCTTGACGCATATGCTATTACCTTACTGTGTTGCATCAACACACAACCCAAACCCTTATGTGAAGCGTCACTGAATATTACAAAATTCCCTTGATCATCTGGAAGTACCAACACCGGAGCTGTTACCAACTTCTGTTTTAACTCTTGAAAGCTATTTTCACATTCTGCACTCCATTCAAACTTTTGATTCTTTCTGGTTAACTTGGTCAATGGCGTGGCGATCTTCGAGAAATCCTTGACGAATCTTCTATAGTATCCGGCCAATCCTAGAAAACTTCGCACTTCCGTAGGAGTCTTTGGCCTCTCCCAACTCATAACTGCCTCAATCTCCGCCGGATCCACTTTAACTCCCTCATTTCCAATAACATGCCCCAAAAATTGAACTTCCTTTAACCAAAACTCACATTTGGTAAACTTGGCATACAACTTCTCTTGTCGGAGTATCTCCAATGCTATCCAGAGGTGCTGCTTATGTTCTTCTTCCGACTTAGAATAAATAAGGATGTCATCAATAAATACCACGACAAATTTATCCAAATACTTCTTAAATACTCGATTCATCAGATCCATAAATGCGGCCGGAGCGTTGGTCAATCCAAACGGCATTACTAGGAATTCATAATGCCCATATCTGGTCCTAAATGCGGTCTTGGGAATATCTTCTTCCTTGATCTTTAATTGATGGTATCCCGATCTCAAATCAATCTTCGAAAAGCATTTTGCTCCCTTTAACTGATCAAAAAGGTCATCTATCCTTGGTAGCGGGTAGCGGTTCTTGATCGTTACTTTATTCAACTCCCGGTAATCTATGCATAGACGCATACTCCCATCTTTCTTCTTCACAAAGAGAACAGGTGCTCCCCATGGCGACGTACTTGGTCGTATCACTCCCTTATCCAATAATTCTTGTAGCTGGCTCGCCAACTCTTTCATTTCTGCTGGTGCCATCCTATACGGAGCCTTTGAAACTAGTTCCGTGCCTGGAGCAAGGTTGATCTCGAACTCAATTTGTCGATCTGGTGGTAAGCCTGGTAGTTCGTCGGGAAACACATCGGGGAACTCATTAACTACAGGAATATCTTCCATGCTGGGGCTGCCTCTCTCTGAATCCACTACATATGCTAGGAATGACTCACAACCTTTTCTAAGTAACTTCTTAGCCTGAATAATTGTAAGAAATAGTTGCTCTTGCCTCTGCCCCTTAAATACTACCTTCTCTCCACTCTTCGTCTTTAAATACACTCTCTTGGTCTTACAATTTATCTGAGCGCTATTCTCTCCTAACCAATCTATTCCTAAAATTATATCAAACTCTCCCAGCTTGAAGAGTATCAAGTCGGCTGAGAACTTATATCCCGAAATATCAATCTCACATTTTGGACAAAATTGATTCACAGGAATCTTCTCTTGGTTCGCAATTACCACATTTACTACCTCACTCATAACCGTTTTATCACATTGGAGCTTATCAACAAAAGATTCTGATATGAAAGATCTTGTTGCTCCCGAATCAATCAATACTTTAGCTTTGACATTATTGAATAAAAGTGTACCTGCTATCACCTCAGAATTCTGAACAGCATCTTTCATCTTTAGATCAAATGTCCTTGCTGTTGCTTGCGGGGTTGGCGCGGGTGGTGGAGGTAATGCCAATACCTCAGCTGGCACGCTTGCACTGGTACTTGCCACGTTCATCAGAGCTCTGACTGGTCCTGTTGCCTTACACTCCCTAGCCATGTGTCCAGTCTTCCCACACTTGTAACACGTAACTCCTGGCTTCGGCATCTTGCACTCGTTTGCCAAATGTCCCTTCTGATTGCACCTATAACAGGTCATACTCAGCTTATTGCATACTCCGGGGTGCCGTCTTCCACAGTGCTTGCATTCTGGCCTCTGGAACCTGTTTTCTCCAACTTGCCCTTGGCTTGCCTGATTGTTCCCTTTTGATTCTTGCCTTTTGCCCAAATTTCCCTTCCTTTGAAAATTTCCGCCCTTCTGAAAACCAATCCTCTTTACATTCCGATCTTGCGAACTTCCAGCTTCAGACTTTTCTCCATAAAATGGAACCTTCCTCTTCTTGTTATCCCTCTCTTTCCTTGACTGCATCCTATTATTCTCAATCAGAGCAGCTTTCTGTACTACTCCCGCATAAGTTTCAAGCTCAAACATAGCCACCCTATCTCTGATCCAAGGCTCCAATCCTTGCTGAAATTTCTTTGCTTTTTCTTCCTCAGTGCTAGTATACTTTGTCACAAACCTTGACAACTCAGTGAACTTCTTCTCATATTCCAGTACAGTCATGTTCCCTTGCTTTAACTCAAGAAATTTTAGCTCCATCTGATTCTGCATGTACTTAGGGTAATACTTGTCCAGAAATAACTTCTTAAATCTCTCCCAAGAAACCTGCTGAGTGACTTCCATAGCTTTTACTGATTCCCACCAATAGATGACTTCTCCCTTCAAGAAGTAAGTGGCATACGGCGTCTTCTGATCGTCTCCTAACTGTACCAACTCAAAAGCCCTTTCCATCTCCTTGATCCATGTGTTTGCTATCACTGGATCAGTGGTATCATGAAATACAGGTGGATTCACATTCTGAAAAGTTTTGAAAGTGACAATTTGTCTAGGTGGTACTAGTGGTTCAGGTGGTTGGTGTGGCTCACGGTTATCTTGGTTTTCAATTCGTTGTTGAAGAGTTAGTTGTTATTGAGCTATAGCATTGGTTTGCTGTTGCAAGGTTTCCAGTAGTCGAAGAATGTTTGGGTCTGTGGTGAAGGTGGTTGTTGGGTTCTTCTTTTTGGGAGGCATGATCCTGAAATAAGAGTTGTATCATAACAGATATGAATGATAAAATGATTCAAGGGTATCGCATGGCATTCTCATTTACATATGGGGTCAAGTTTCCAAATTAAGCAGATATGATGATAAAAACATAAAATAACAGTTGAGAGCAAATGGAACAATAGCACGTAATTATTGAAATTTTAAAGGTCACAGTACATAGGATTGGGACATAGTCTGATTCTAGGAATAACAGGCTTATTTAAAGGAAAGACGGAAACAACTGGGGATTCCATAGAGTCTGATAGTACAACAACATGAAAGGTAAATGGAAAGAACTAAGGCTCCACTCCATTTGAACGGGGCTTGGTAGTCTTTTCCTCTCGAAGCGTCTTCACAATGCTCTGGAGCTCATCCGCCACCATCTGAATGACATACTGGCTGGTACGGTCCCGGTGTGCTGGCATCTCCTCAAGCTTAGTGTTGACGTACTGAACCAAGGTCTCAAGTCTCGCAATCATCTGCTCCTTGGGCTTCCCTTCGTAGTTTCGGCTGTCCGGATACACGTTCTTCAGTCGGTCTATCAGTCGGTCGTACTTGCCCTGAAGCATGTCGAACTCGCGCCTCAACTCAGCATACACGGAGAAAGCAATAGTGTCGTCCGACCCAGAGGATGACGAGGAATGCGCCCTTTGCTGACAACCAATAAGAGGAGTATTAATAATAATTTACTTAACCTACTCTCTCGCATAATATCTATAACCTACACACAAATCCTATAACCTATTTGGGTTGTCCAGGGACTCTAAACCGTAGCTCTGATACCAAAACCTGTCACACCCCCAACTTAAAAAGAAAAATAAATATAGCTATTACATCATTTTAATGAAGGATACACAACCAATCCCAGATCTTACAGTTTAGGGTTTGGATCAGCCCATCACTACCAGCTATTACATCTGATTACAAATACCGAATCCTCACAGCTATTATTACTTATTCTACCTGAGGTCGAACATAAGCATCAGCATCATAGGTCTTACGGGCAGTCTGCTTGAATCTAACCATAGCTGCTAGCTGTAATATCAGGGTAAAGCAAGAAGTGAGCCAAAAGCTCAACAAGTGCTAACAGTACAACGCAAAACATAAATCGAGATATACCTTTAGGAATGACAATGGAAAGACATAATCAATGATAACGAGAGATAAAACTTATGTGAGTTGGCATCATTTTGCTTGCATCAAAACAATTTTAAAATTATTCTTAATCAAAATCATTTTATGACGCTACGGATTATAGCCGGTGATCAGCCGCGAAGTAATCCCGAACCTCGCTGGGTTCTAAAACATTATTGGGAATCCCTAGGCAACTTTTAAGCCTAATATAAGTGTGGAAAGGACTCGCGTCTCAGTCCAGATCCACCATTCAAAGAAAACATTTATCCCCCTTTGGGACTGAAAAATCCACATTTTAATCATTTTAAAAACTGATGCCGATTTATGACAAAATCTCTTTCGACTGTAATCATTTTTATCAAGGGATTATAGATCAACTTGAAACACTGGAAATATGACACTAAATCTCAGGGCCATGATCCACTAGACTTTACTATATTAGGGTAATTGAGAGGTTTCCATAAACAAGAACTTTGACAAGGAAATTGAGCAAGGCTATTGGATAATATGAAAGAGTAATGCCAAACTAGGCTTAAAGCAATGGTTGTAGACAAGGTATAGGTATTAGAACATCAAGAAGATAAGCATCACTGGTTCCAATAGGATAGAGGTGTTAAAATATAAAGAAAGTGATCATCAGCTCAAGATATAACAGGGTATCAAGCTTTAGGGTAAGGATAGGGTTATCAAACAATCATGAATGAATTTAAAAAATGATTGGCTTTTAGGTATCAAGATAAAGTTTCTATCGAGGTTATTTCAAGAGTTGAATCAAAGCATCAGGGTGCAATATCAAGATTTCTCAGGGATCAATAGCATGATAATCAAAAGGATCAATAAAGTATTATAACAAATCTCTATTTTATCATGGCATTAAACTACCATGAAAGACTTTTGAACTACTTGCAATACGTACTCGAGGGTTCATGGCATCTCTATGTAACTCAAAGATAAACAAAAGATACGCTTGATTTAAATATATCAAAATGACTCAAGATAATTGCATCGATATATATATGAACTGTTTACAGTAAATACGAAGGTCAAGTTGAATCACTTGCCTTGAGATAGACTGGTCTGGTCTGACTGGTAGGAGCAATAACTGGAGCTTCACTCGACTTTTATGGCAAGTTTTCCCTCGTCTCGAGATCCTACATAAATAATAATAATCCTCATTATAATATATTCTTACCATCTTAACCTATTTATAACCCGAAATTAAACATGGATGGCACTTAGGCCTATACGCACTTAATTCATATCCACCATTATATTTTCAAATGTACACACGTAGCCACATAATCACATATCATATATTAATACCAAATAACATCATATACACCATAATGCCACACTAGGCTTGGATGATCTCGACTCACCACTTAAGTCACTTGGTCGCTAACTAAACAAAGTCTTCAAATTTGGGCTTCCTAACTCAATGTGCCTTTCCTAAATTATCCAAAACCTATTGACCCTCACTTGTGCCTTTTGCTCTACTGACCTTATACTATCTTACAACTATGGTGGTCGACCTAATACTCACTTCTAAGTGTTCTAAAGCTATGTGATAAGTGAAAGTGCTCACTGGTGCAAATTTCAGAATGGTAACTAAGGTTTCTTGAGCGCATTAGACACTCTTAAACTACAAGTTTTTCTTCAAAATTTTTACACAAGACTCTCCTGACCTAAGGGCATCTAACTAGCTTGATGTGGCTCAAAGGCCTAGCTTGGGCCTTCTTGGGCCTAAGCTAAAAGTCCAAGGTTCCCCTGTTTTTTTCTGGGCAGAAAATGCCCTGACTTGAATTATCTTGTGACACATGGTTCTAGCTCATATCCTATGAACTATGGTTGGAAAAACTTCTCTGACATACCCTCTAACTAAGGCCCAATTGGGCCTAATGAGGGCCTACCCATGACATGGCCAAATCTCCCTATTTCTAAGTTGCAACAAAACTGTCCCCTGCTGGACAGATTTTGTTATTCTACTTGTGCACCTAACCAAATGACATGCAAACCTCCAACCAACTCCTAAAACCTATTATATACTCCCCATACTAACTTCTGGTAGCTTGGGCCTCAAAGTGCACATCAATGACATGGTCAAAACTCACTCTAAACCTCAGGGTACTAAACTGATTTTTCTGCAGAAACTATAACTCTCATTTTTCCAAGGCTTTGACTTGACAAACCTATCTAACAACAACTCAAAACGTAAACAAAGACTTATACATGGTATTCTACTGAACTAACTCCCTTTTTCTCAAAATAACCTTGGTGAGATCATCCTTACCTAAGGTGCAACTATGGCAAAACAAAAGAGACTACTCTTTACAAATCACAAACCTTTATGCTCTTGAAGCAACAAGATATATATATATTTTTTTTATAATAGATAACCACGAATTATTACCATGCAATAAGAAGTATAAATCAATATTAATACATTATTCCTACTGAAATTAAGGCTCACTAACAACATGAATCTAAATGATCAAAACTTCCAAAAAAAATCAAAAGTGATTTACATGCATGCATGCTTTCGGATCTTTCAAGCCAAAGCAACATGATTTCCAAATAAATTTTTATCATAATTCAACATGCAAGCCTAACATGGATTACAACTACATGATCAACTAGCATGCAAAAGGGTTTTATCAAGCTTTTACTATAAAATTCACGTTATCATCACAAAATACACAAAAATGTAACAAGGCAACAAAACACCATCCATTCGGCTCCTATCAAGTCATGGCCGAATGGATTAGGGTAAGAACAACATTTCATAAGTGTAACACTCTTATGTCTAGCCATTCTTGACCCTATGATACTATATCTCATGGTGAAAGCCTTAGATTCACAAGAATCAAGGAGGTTCACTTTGAGTTTAACAAAAACATCACCATGCAAGGTCAAAACATAGGTTTTTCACTCTAAACTTTTAAAATATATATAAGAATAACATACAGGGAGTAAAATTACTTGGATATAAGATGATTGTTTGAGTGAGAGTTGAAGAAAGAAGGGGATGGGGCTCGGTTTTGGTGGTTGCCGAGAGGGGAGGGGAAAAACCGAGAGGTGAGGGAGGAGGGAGGGAGAAGAGAGTGAAGTGGTGGGGTGAAGTGAGGTGATGATCACTTCTTGGACTTGTTTTTATGAATTGATTTGACTATAATGTGAGTGGGTTTGAGATTTTACAAGAGTAACCCTCCAATATAGTTAGGTAGATTTGCATGCAAGGGTAAAGGGGTAAATTGGTTAGCAAAATGTGAGTTAGTGGGGTTGAGAATGTCTTCTTTGCCCTTTGATTAAATAGAAGAGAGTTTGCATGCAAGGTTATTCATGTAATTTGATAAATATGACAACTAAAATTTATAATGATTTATTTTTATAAAATAAAATACAAGTTCAAAAATTATAAAATTTATACCATAAATTAACTTGTATTTTTAGAGACTTTATAAAATCATTTTCAAAATTTGTGAACAAAATGCCTTTTAAAAGAAGATTTTTCCAAAGCTTAGAATATTCCTTATAAATCAAAAATAAAGAAATTAAATAAACTCTTGCTTTGAAAAATCATATACTACCCAAAGCAAATTTATAATGCAGAAATTTTCACTCACACAAACGTACAATCATTGAATATATTTTCATTTGACTTAATATTATACCAAATTCACAAATAATATTACATAAAATGCCGGTCGTAACACTTATTCTTTATCAAGCTAATCACTTTTTTGAATTCTGTGGTTGAAAGTGTATCCATTAAGTTACTGCCAAGTAGAGTAAAGGTTCCATCCTGGTAATATATTCTAACTTCTGTGTAGGATACAACCCAAACTTTGACTATTTCTTCAGCTAATTGTTGAAAGTAGTCATCATCTGTAATGCACCAATTTAGTGGCAGAAAATCAGTTTGATCAAAACAGTTCCAGGTTTGATCAAAATAGTTCCAGATAACCCTCTCAGTAACTTGCAATTTCTTTGGTTTTCTCCCAACAGTCTTGTAATGAGTTTTGACTGGTGGCTTGAATGAAGGTTGGTTTGTGACTTTCTTCTAGGTGGATTGGCTAGATGTGATTGGTATTTTGAGTAGGGTGTTTACAGTTGGTTTGTACAAAAACTTAGGCTTAGTGGTTAAAGATAATTGAATATTTGAGCTTGTAGGTTTAATGGCTTGAGCATGTTAGATTTGAATTGACTGGACATTTTTCTTTATTCCCGAACCATCCTCCTTCTTCTTTCTTCTTCTTTCATCACCCTTCTTCTCATCATTTCCCTTCTTCTAAGCATCTCTTTTATTGTCATCTTCTTTGCTTCCAGTTGCATTAGATGGTTGACTTGGATTTGAGCCAGAAGGTTTTTGATCATCTTTCTTCTACTGATCATCATCCAAGCCACCATTAGTATTGATATGAGTTTTGGGAAAATTGGTTTCCGCATTTTTCAGATATCTCCCTCGCAGCTTGATCATGTCTTCATCTTCAACAGTCTTGTACTGCTTTATCTTCAAGACTGTCTCCAAAGTCATAATCAGATTTTTGTTTGCCATTACACATTGCTTAAGAATCTGGAAATGTTTGCAATGTTTGGTGGTTGGACAGATGTATACCACTCCCTTTCTTGGTTATAAACATGCTTCTGGAAAAGAAGCTACTTGATCCTTCTTCAATTTATTAAGCAAGAAAGTGTCTTCTTGAATCACTTTGTTGACTTTGTTAATCAAAATGTCCAATTCAGATGCCCTTCTTGTTATTAGATAGCTAAGGGACACATGTATACACCTTTCTACCCCAGAGTCATTAATATTGAAAACTATTTTCCTTTCTTGAAATCCATCTACAATTACCATGATCACCCTTAGAAAGTTTATTATTTTGTCCAAGGCCTTTTTGTATGTGAAAAAGTTGTTGAGAGAAGCCCTGAGACCCTTTAGCAATTCATCAAATTTTCTGCTTAGACTAGGTCCCTCAGCTGTTTTTATAAGCATCTCCATTCCAAAATCAACTTCTTTGGCTTTGCCTTTTTGAACAGCTTGAACAGATGTTTGGGCAGATGATGATGATCTTAATAACCTAGCCTCAATATCCCCTTAGTCTTGTTAGTAGGAAAGATGTGAGGTGTAGGGATTTCAGGCCTAACAGCTTCTGGAAGTGCAGGCAAAGGTATGTTGAGTGCTCTAATGATGGCTCCCCATGAGACTAAATTCTGCATTTGTAGATGCTTATGGGATTTTACCAAGGTTTGAATATCAGTCTATTGACTTTGGACCATAGTTGTGAGTTGTGATACTTGAGTTGTTAATGACTCATTGGTTGACTACAAAGTGGAAACTCGAGATTGGAGAGCTTGAATTTGCAAGTTGGTTGATGTTGACTGTGGTTGTTGAGAGCTTGAAGATATAGAAGTGCCAAATATAGCTTGCACCGCTTCCTCGATTCCTTCCATTAAAAGAGCAGATGGCTCATATCTAGCCAGATGGAGTTGATCTAGTTTGACCCTGATGTCATTAGTATCGGTGATTTGCTGCTGGACAACTTCATGAAGAGCTATAATTGACTCCCTGAGATTCTTGATATTCTTGTCTACAAATGGTAAATCAAACTTGACCATTTAATCTAGTAAATCTAGAGAATTTTTTCTTGATTTCCACCTGAGAAGGAATGATCTCATCTAGCTTGTCCTTGACCAATTTCCTTGTTCTGTCTTGATGATCAGTCAATTGCAGTTTTAGAGATTTACCAAAGAGGTGAAAAGCTTTAAGTTAAGCTTTGTAGACCTCAGTGACTGCATCATAGACTTCTTATGGAGTTAAGGATTTGGAATTACTCCCAAAAATGGTCAAGTTCTCCTCCCTGAACCTTGCTAACACTACATCCATTTCCAAACTAAAGTCTTTGTCCATCCATGCATCAAAATTGCCATCTTGTTCAGCTTCATTTACAATTTTGGCCTGCTGTTCTTGAACCTCTATCTGATAGAAAAATATGATAGCTTGGTAATCTTAGTTAAACATGTCTGAGGTGAGAAGCTGTTGTAAAATTTGAGCAAGTCTAGATAATTGATCAACTAAAAGAACATTGATAGTTGTTGGTTGGGCTTCTGCCTCCTGTAACCATTGTGAGATCAAATGAGGTTATGGTTGAGAAGGGTTAGAGGTGGATGGTTGGTCTATTGGGTTTGAAGTGGAGGGTAGAGACTCAATAAAACCACATGTGAAAGATGTCACAGTTTGAATCACATGTTGAACTGCGATTATGACAGTTTGTTGTTCTTCACTTGTGGTGGGAACCTCCAATGGAATTGGAGGGGAGTTGACTAGGTTACTGTCATGTACTCTAGCCTCAAACCCTTGTACTTATTTCATAGTACTGTCATTTGAATGTGATGTACTTGCCTCCCTCATAGCAGGATCATTGGCAATTGAAGTCCTAGCTTCAATTGTGAGTGCAATTTCAGCTAGGGTTTTGAGGGGAGTTGTTCCTGCAAGAGGAACCTCCAATTGAATTGGAGAGGATTCAGATAGCTCCCCCTCAGGAGTACTACTCTCAAACCTTACAACCTGTGAACGTTAATTTGTACATGAAGGTGCATTTGAAACTACCACAGGGTCTTCAGTAAAAATTGATAAAAACCCTGTATTTATGTTGGTATCATCAAGGTCTACCCCAGCATGTAGCCTCTCACCAATTAAATTTGGGTCCTGGGTGGTGAGAACAGTTTCATGAACCATGTCACATGATGTTGGCAACACTTGAGAATTAAATTCTAGTGTTTGATTAAATGAAGAAGAAATTTGAGAGATTAGATTTTGAATTTCAGAATTGAGTGTTGGCAGCTCCCCCTGAATAGATGAGGGAGCTTCAAAAGATGTGCTCTCTTTGTATGTTCCATCCTTATTTCTTCTTTTATACACTTGAATTTGTTGAAGTGTTGGTGCATACTCTGTACATGGTGCACTAGGGAGAGTGCTCTTTTCAATAGAGACACAATGTTGAGAGGACGCCCCTAGAGTCTGTTTTAATCCCTCTTTTTCAACTACATCCTTTTGGGAGGATGCATAGGTGGCTTGAGTGGTCAACTCAATGTGTTTTGCCTTTTTTGGTTTCTTGACCAAGGTTGACTCTGGTTCTGTTTGATCCTCACCACTCTCATTTATTACAGTGATAGGTGCCTGCTTTCGCTTCTTTTTACTCACTTCACCCTTTTGAGAGGATGAAATGGTTGGTTTCCTAGCTTCTACTGGTAAAGAAGAAAGGGTCTCAGTTTGGGAAGGCCCCTATTAGAGATCCTGTATTTGTTCTTCCACAGGTATAGGAGCCATCACTGAACTAGTTGTTACTACAGACCTCATGTCAGGTATTGGGTAAGGGTAAATCCTGAATCTCTCCATCATAAATGGATTGATTTTAAGACTTACAGGTACCTTGTTCTTTATAATAAGTGAACCAAATAGAACTTTGGACACTTGTTTACAGTTGCCTATTTTAGTTCTATCTATACCATTAAACATATGAATGTCATGCACTTTATGATTTAAAGCAGACATTATAAATCTAGGAAGAAAAATTTCCTTACCTCTTGATACCAAGGGCATTATGAGCTTGGTGCTTAGCTCCTCCATAATGAGATGACCTACATTGAGGTGTCTGTTGTGGGCCATTGAGAACACCAGCGTCTTGACAACACTTGAGATATTGTCATACCCTGTCTTTCTATAAGTGAAGGCCCTCACAATTGAATCAAACAAGAAAGACCATTCCCTCATGAGGTACTTCTTGTTCATGCTAGCCAGGTTGATTCTTTCACTATAGTTAATGAAGTCCATGAACTCAGCTAGCTCATCATGTGTTGGAACCTCCTCCAAATTTTCAGTTGGGATTCTTAAAGCTACTTTGACATCATCTTCAGAAAATTCCACTTATTGGTCTCTAATGGAGCAATTTACCACCATGGACATAGTTTGGTTCTCATGCACCACTTTTCTTATCACATCTGTGTTCCAGAAATCCCCTAAAACATCCAAGTATAGTACTGGATTTGTTGTTAGGGCACTTGCAAAGTAAGTTTTAGAATGAAGCTTTATAAAGCTATTGAAACTTTTAGGAGCTTGATTTGCATCAGTAAAAGCAAGATAATTGGTGCCCTCCTTTGGGATGAAAGGTGTAACTGTGTTTGATGCCATTGGAATAGTTTGAATTAGAGTGGGTAAGAAAAATTAGAGAGAAGGAGCTTGAAATGAGAAAAAATGGTTTGGATTTGGAAAAATTAGGTCACTTAGAGATCTCGAAGGCGTAAAGAGGTGTATGTCGAGATGTCTGGGTATTTATAGTAAAAGGTAAATAACTTATCGAGAACTAAAAATAGACGTTTGGGATTTGCTTATCGAGAGTCATATTGAGAGAGTACATACATATCGATATGTCATTTTCCTGACTCTTATCGAGAACCAGAAAATGACTTGTCGAGATGTCAAATAAATACCCAATTTGTCCTGAATGGACTGAATTGCTTTCAATTTTTATTTGAATAAATCAAAATAAAATCAGAATGAATTTTATTAAAAGTATTTTACTAAAATAATTTATTGAGTTAAATTATCTAAGTTCTAAGTTATTGATAAGTCTAAAGTTTACACTTGTAGAGAACTCTGTGTGTTAATACTTATAGAGAACTCTACACTGACTTATCAATAAGTCATAATAAAGCTTGTCGAGAAGTCCTTCGTGAAGTCAGAAAAATGTCTTATCGAGAACTCACTCAAGAAGTCTTAAAATGGCTTGTTGAGAAGTCAATTAGACTTATCGAGAACTCAGTTCTCTAAATACTTTTATTCTTTTTGATTCTGTCTTGTGCTAATTTCACATAATAAAAATGTGAATTAACATTTAGACAGTTTTTTTAGAATTGAAAAAAATCAAGCTAAATTTTGAATTTTGAAAAATAAATATACAGAGATTTCTGAAATATTTATAACTCATATTTCAGTTAATTTCCAATTAAATCAAATGAATTTTGATTTATTAGAAATCAATCTGTTGCAAAACATTAGCCGAGTTCTTGTCTTTAGGATGAAGAATTTAGCATTCCAATTTCACCTACAAGTCTAGTGAAATTTGCTTCATCCAAAGTTTTAGTAAAAATATCAGCTGACTATTTTTCTGTTGGAACAAAAATGAGCTCAATGGTGCCATTTGCAACATGTTCTCTAATAAAATGGTACCTTGCATCAATGTGCTTAGTTCTAGAATTATTAACTGAATTAGCCACAATAAATATAGCAGTAGTATTGTCACACATAATTGGAATTTTGTGTAACACTAGGACATAATCCATTAGCTGATTTCTAATCCAAAGCACTTGAGCACAACAACTTCCAGCATCTATGTATTCAGCCTTGACTATGGAAGTTGACACAAATTGTTGTTTCTTTTTATACCAAGATACAAGTCTTTGTCCAAGAAACTGACAGCTTCCTCTAGTGCTCTTGCTGTCAACCCTGCATCCAACAAAATCTGCATCTATTTATCCAACAGCTTCAAATTCCGTTCCCTTAAGATACCATAATCCCAAGTTTGGAGTCCCCTTTAGGTATCTGAAAATTCTCTTCACAGCCATCAAATGTGATTCCATTGGATTGGCTTGAAATCTTACATATAGACATGTTACAAACACAATGTCTGGTCTACTAACAGTGTTACGTGCTGATTCTCAATTATCAGGAGAAGCTCAGGATCTGGGTGTTCTAGATGTCATTAGGATTTGATGTGCCATCGGGATTTGATGTTCATCAGTATTTGCAGAAACATCAGTATTTGAAGATAGTCTATTTTGAAAATTGAGTCTGTTCCTTATTTTAAGGGATGGATATCTGTTCGTTCTGAGTGATAGGATTTTGTATATTCAGTTAGAGATATGTATCATTTTCTGTTAGTATTTGATAATGCATATCCTAGACTGATTTGTAGTAGCTGTGTATTATATAAACACAGTTTAGGTCATCACATAGTGATTAACTCGAGCATTGTACAACCTAGCAGCTCTCAAGAACATCAGTATTTCTTGAGAGAGTATGTAACAGTTTTTATCATAAATATAAAGAACTGTTATATATTTATACTTGTTCGAAACGTTTATACATTTGTATCCAACCCCCCCCTTAAACAATTGTATCTTTACTGGGCAGCAATTGGTATCAGAGCTCACTAATAAATTTACAATCAGAAGCGATCTAAACATGTCTCTGAACAAGTATGAAAGTATTAAAATCCCCATTCTGAAAAAGACTGAATATCCTACATGGAAGGTGAAGATGCTCATGCACCTGGAGGCTACAGATCCAGACTATCTCGACGTAATTAATGATGGACCCTACATGCCAACAAAACTGGTGCCTGCAACTCCTACTGTTTCTGAACACTATCAGTTAAAGGAGAAGAGTGAGTGGACACCAGAAGAGAAATTAGCTGTGCTAAAAGATGCAAAGGTAAGAAACATTTTACATAAAAGTCTTGATTCTGTGATGTCAAACAGGGTTATAGCCTACAAGACTGCCAAGGAGATCTGGGATGCTCTTGAAACTCAATGTCAAGGAACCATGGCCATCAAGAAGAACAGAAGGGCTGTTCTGATTCAAGAATATGAACATTTTGAGGCCAAGCCTGATGAAAGTCTCACTGACATCTATGACAGATTTCTCACCCTGCTCAACAATCTGTCTTTGGTGGGAAAGGTGTATGATCGAGAGGATTGAAACACTAAGTTTCTGAGAGCCTTGAATGAAGAATGGGAGACTCAGACTTCAATCATACGACATCAATATGATTTGGAAATAATCAAACTAGATGAAGTCTATGGCATGCTAAGAACTCATGATTTGGAAGTCCAACAAATGGAGGAAAGGAAAAGCAGCAAAGGAAAATCAATTGCTTTGAAAGTGAATGCTAAAGCTTCAAAATAAAGGTCTGTTAAAGTTGCGAGGAAAAAGAACAATCTGCCAGAATCAGATACTAATGATTCATCATCAAATCCTGATGATGATACTGATTCTGAAACTGATGAGAACGTGACAGATTCTGATGTCATGCCAATGGCTGCATTACTGACTAAGAGATTCAAGATGATGTAATTCAGGTAGTCCCAGAAGAATAGAAGCTTCAGGAAGAAGTTCACTAGAGGGGAAAGGAAGTCAACTGGAAGAAGAGATGGAAAGGACTCTAAAGCTGGAAAAGTAGACAGGTCGAAAATCAAGTGCTACAACTGTGATGAACCGGTCACTTTGCTACAGAGTGTAAGAAGACAAAGCATGACAAAGGGAAGAACAAAGCCCTGATTACATCAAGCAAGAATTAGATGGACTCCTTTGATTTTGAAAATGAAGATACATGCTATGCATTGATGGCTAGCTTTGATAATCCTGCTTCCTCTGATTTTAAGGTATCAACTCCTTTCTTCTCTTTTGATACTGAAGATATAACTGAAAAGAAATCTATTCTTAAGTCTCTCCATGGTAATTTTAAAAATAAGATTCTAGAGAACAATAGACTGTTAACTAAAAATGAAATGTTAAAGCCTGGGAATGATCAATTGGAGTTTAACTTAGTAAATCAGATTGAAATTTAGAAAGAATGTGAGAAAGCGAAACATACAATAAAGGTACTAGAAGCTAAGTACAGTATGTTAGAAAATGAATTAGAAAATGAAAGGAAAACTCTTAATGCCTGGACTGTTTCAGGAAAAAAGGTTCATGAGATGATGTCTAAGAAAAACTGGAAAGAATGTCTTGGTTATGTAGATGGAATTAAGGATATTGACACTGAGAATAAGACTACCCTTAAAACTCCTGTTAAGTTTATCTCTTCAGAAGTCGATGAACCCAAATCCATCTATGAAAAGGGTTCAACATCAGCATCACAAGAAAAATTAGTAAGTGATAAATCTCAAAGAAAGGAAAATAAGGAAACCATTAAGATTGTTAAGAAATAAAAGAACATATGACTTTTGTCTAAAAGACAATTGAAAAAGAAATTATATGAGGTTACTGTTAGGGCGAAAACACGCACTAATATTCACGCAAGTATACGCGTTCACAAGTAATATAGAATACTTTCTAGTTCGTTCCCTCAGAGACTCAGACTAAGTTATTGTCTAATTAAACTCACTCACCAATGTATGATTACTTCTCAATGTTAAGATAGCACTTAAAATTGTTGATTAAATATTAACTATAATTAACTACTTAATTAACCACTTAACCAACACTTCAATTTATCAATAATAAAACACTCATGAGATCACAACTTCATTATTACTTCCTTCTATAGCCATTGTTATTACCTTTAGCATGTGACAGTGATGACATTAATCGAATAACACGAAACTGATAAAAGCCAACTTTCATTGTACTAATACCATTCTACCAAGCATCCACAATTAAGATAGAAGTTGAATAGTCATCAATTATGTTGAGTTCCTATATGTCTACAGAAATTGACAACATAACGATTTAAGCACAAGTTATTCCTTTTGATTACATAGGGCAAATAAAACTATTAGAGTTACCCACTAATCATGCTCAACGTACATGAACCTATGCTAGCATGGCAAGTTCTAAATCTCAAGATCCACCGTCGCTTCACAAGAGATTAACACCCTATCTTATATGTTCGCGACGCACATAAGACGAATACGCACAACAAATACTAGATATCATGCAATCATCACATACTAAAGTATTAAACAATTAACTAAAGAATTCCATAATAAATCCGTTGCAACCCCATGATCACGATTAGCCCATAATAGAACTTATCGCCATCATGGGTTTATATGAAATCATGATAAACAACACAAGAAAATAATAACTAAACTAATTATATTAAAACAGAGTACGTCACAAGAGTAAATAAGTCAAAGCAAGAAAACTAGCATCCAACGTTACAACGAAACAAGAATCACAAGAATATATGCTTCCTCTTCGCTACAATGTGCTAAATCGGTCTTCTTCCTTATCTCCTTCGCTTCTTGCGCAAAACACAATCTAAAACATAATCTCCTTCATTCTCTCTGTGAAAACGTCTCAAATCTACTTATATAATAGTCCTATAAAACTCAGATTACATAGAAGTTGGAAGCCAAACAGAAGTAGAAGTCTAAAATAATTTATCATTTTCCCCGACCCTGCGCGGCCGCTCAGCATTGCTGCGCGGGCGCGCAGGACCCTACTGGAAAAAATCCAGGTTTGCTCCGCTTCTTCGCCGTAATCTGCCCGTTCTTTTCCTCTCGCAATGGTGAACACATGCCAAGGCTTATTCTTGATGATTCCTCCTCCGAAATGCAACTAATACCCTGAAATGCATAAACACTAGAAAAACGCATCAAATACACAAAATATTTGATTTCAAGACACCAATTTAAGCCATTTTAAGACGTTCTAAGTGGTATAAAATGCCACTTATCACACCCCCAAACTTAAATCGATGCTTGTCCTCAAGCGTCACAGACTCAAAACAAATAAAAATATGCATGAATGCAATCTATATGAAAATGCCACGATCCCCCTTACTACAATTAACCAACCAAATTGTCACGTCTCAACGAATGCAGTTAGACACTAAAGATCAATAAACTCATGCAAACGGACATACAGCCAGAAACGTGGTGTGTGCAAATGCTTAACAGATATGCTTCGGAACTAGACCAATTACTATGACTAGACTATCCTCAAGGCAATCCTACGATTATACAAAGAATAAAAATTCTAGGCACAAAGTGATATACAACACTACAAGAACTCTGGAGCTTACTACGGAATCGTGCTTTTTAGTTACAACTCAAATGCTTATTTGACCGTGCAATGAGTGAGGTCCACAAAAGACTTATACAATGGTATCCATATAACGAGCGTTAGGTTAGCGGATCCCAGACTCTAAAAGCCTTAGGTCACTAGGCACAAAGTCCCCTAGGAACTTAATAACTCGAATACCAAAGAGCCCACTCTTGATCAATTATGCAATTTTTTTTTTCTCTGAGCAAGTGCGTTTCGCTCCATCTTGCTCAACCCTAGACTACTCGCATAACATGCGAGCCGGCTACTAGCCATTTGACGCTTAGCCACAACTAGCAACAAATTCCATTTTTACTCCATTTTTTTTCTTTTTCATGCCTTTACCACTAAGAACCTATTATCAAATTCTAAGCATAATAAATAGATTATCCTCGAAAATAATCAGATCATAACAACAATCTAGCCCTTAAGCATTCTCTAAGACTTAGTGAAAATACAAGTGCTTCTAGCATGCATATCAACCTACACAAATTAATATCACTTTAATGCTATCACTACACTCGCATCAATATCACAATTCAGTTGATAAATCATTGCAAAAGGGATCATGGTATATGCATGAGCTATATGATATGACAAATAAATAAAACTATATAAAAAAAACTATATGGCAAAAATTATGCAACTATATGAACTAACTATCATGAATATACAGCTATATGACACACACAAAATATTCCTTAACTACCACCCCCAAACTTAAAATCTTCACTGTCCCCAGTGAAGGTAGTAGAAAGGAACACAGGGTATACCTACTCGGAGTCATCATCATCATCACCCTCAGTGGGTGGAGTATCAGGCGGCGGGTATGCAGAGTCCTCACCAAAAACTGGCCACTGGATATCAGCTCCAAGGCCTCGAAAAGCAGTCCCTAACGCAAGAGTGAGCTCCTGAGCAAACCTGCTCTGCGTCTCATACATGGCATCCATCCGCCGTGAAAGCCTCCTATACTGGGCATCACCCATCCCAGCACCCTCCTGAGCTCTCGAAGAACCAGCCTCACCACGCCCTGGCCTAGCCATAGTAGCACCTCGTGCTGGACGTCCTCCTGGAAGATGATAACCCAGCCCATGCTCCTCAGGCTCACCACCGGTCC
This sequence comes from Apium graveolens, assembly GCF_009905375.1. Taxonomy (NCBI): domain Eukaryota; kingdom Viridiplantae; phylum Streptophyta; class Magnoliopsida; order Apiales; family Apiaceae; genus Apium; species Apium graveolens. Next base: position 84,441,040 of record NC_133652.1, read on the forward strand.
ACTCCTGCATCCCATTCAGAGTGCCAGAATCTATCGGAGCTGCTGGCAACTGCAACTGCTCATGAGCCGGCCAGTTCACTCCTACTGCTCGGCATAGCTTCGTAACCGTGGATGCATAAGGGATGTTCATATGCTTTGCTCCCCTCAAAAACTTCAGAATTCCTTGGTAGATAAACTCACCAAGGTCCACATAGTGTTCCTCATTCAGAATTCCCCACAACAACTGTGCTCTCTCAACTGTGACCTCGTGTGCATGTGAAGAAGGCAAAATATTAGCACATATAAATGCATTCCATGCACGGGCATACCTGTTCATGGCGATCGCCGGAAAGTGATGATACTCATTATTGGCTAGACTGCGGTTCCAAACTGTGCCCGGTCGACAGAGAGTTGCACAAATCAAATCCAAGTCAAACTCCTCAGCAGTCTTTTCATTCCAGTTCTCCTCCTCGGGCTTCCTCTCTCGTTGTCCAATCACACGGCGAATCGCCGCAGGATGATAATCAATCGTCAGCCCACGAACTTACAGAAAACCCATTATTTTCAGCCTTCGCGTTCGCGTAGAACTCGCGAACAACACTCATCGGTACTGCTTCAGGTGACTCATAAAAAGCTATCCACCCCTTCTCTGTAATCATGGGCAACAACTCACCATCCCTCCCTGATGGTAAAAACCCCCTCTCCTTCAGAATCGGCTTCCCCAACAGCCTAGTATACTCCTCCTCCGCAGCTCTGTCAGTTAACCGAGGCCTTGCAGCAGTACCCCTTGATGAATCAGCAGTAGGAACTGTGCTGCTGCTGTCAATAGTGCGTGCTCTCTTGGGTGCCATTGATTTGTGAATAAAAGTGTGTAAGAACTGATTTTTGATGTTTATGAGAGGGTTTAAGTGTAGGAAGTTTGTGGGAGATATGTAGGATAGGTGTATGTATATATAGGGTGTGGAGTAGGTTAAATTAGATTAGGAGTGGGGTTGAGGGATAAAATCATGGGGTAATGGGAAAAGAATTCGTGGGTTTATGTTCTGTGATGGGTTTTTTTGTGTTTTTGTTTTTTTTTTTCTGAACTGCAAAAAACTTTCTGGAACTCGACCCCTGCGCGGCCGCTCAGTACAGCAAGCTGCGCGGCCGCTCAGCATAGCTGCGCGGCCGCTCAGCATAGCTGCGCGGCCGCTCAGCATAGCTGCGCGGGCGCGCAGAGGGTCTCTGGAATTTTTTTTTTCAGCCCCTGTTTTCTGATTTTTTTGTGTTTTTGGATAGGTTGTTAACTTCTAAGGGTTCCTGTAACAACAATTCATGGGTTGCCTCCCACGCAGCGCTTCTTTTTCGTCATTAGCTTGACGTTCCGTACCTTTCTCAAGTAGTCAACAAAATGGCACTAACCACCTCTCGGTTTGCCATGTCCCCATAGTAGTGCTTCAACCGCTGACCGTTAACCTTGAATGCTTGGTCCGAATCATTCTCAAAAATTTCCACCGCTCCATGTGGAAACACAGTTTTGACAATAAAAGGTCCAGACCACCTTGATTTCAACTTCCCAGGAAAAAGTCGGAGCCGAGAGTTGAATAAAAGAACTTGTTGCCCTGGCACAAATAACTTAGGATGTAGCTTCCTATCGTGCCACCTCTTCACCTTTTCCTTATACATTTTGTTATTCTCGTACGCTTGCAGTCGAAATTTATCAAGTTCATTAAGCTGAAGCATTCTTTTCTTACCAGCTGCATCTAAATCCAGGTTCAATTTCTTCAATGCCCAGTAGGCCTTATGCTCAAACTCCGCCGGTAGATGACATCCCTTACCGTACACCAACTGAAACGGTGACATCCCAAGTGGAGTTTTGTATGCTGTTCTGTAAGCCCAAACAACTTCATCGAGCTTTAAAGACCAATCCTTCCTTGACGGACAAACAACCTTCTCTAGAATGCGCTTTATCTCTCTGTTAAACACTTCCGCTTGACCATTTGTTTGCGGATGATAGGCAGTAGCTACTCGATGATTCACATTATAACGCTGCATCATAGAAGTGAACTTACGGTTGCAAAAATGTGATCCTTCATCACTTATGATTACCCGAGGCGTTCTAAACCTTGTGAAAATTTGCTTATGAAGAAAATTTAGCACTGCCTTTGCATCATTTGTCGGTAAAGCTTTAACTTCGACCCATTTTGAGACATAATCGACTGCCAGCAAGACGTACTAATTATTGCAAGACGAGATAAAAGGCCCCATGAAATCGATTCCCCATACATCAAAGACCTCGACTTCAAGCATCACATTTAATGGCATCTTATCCTTCCTTGACAAATTTCCCACTCTTTGGCAACGATCATACCTTAAAACAAACTGATGAGCATCCTTGAACAAAGTAGGCCAGAAAAAACCTGCTTGCAGAATACGAGCTACCATCTTCTCACCTCCATAGTGTCCACCATAAACCGTGGAATGGCAGTCTCATAATATCCCCTCCGTCTCACAGAACGGGATACATCTCCTGATGATCTGATCAGCTCCCTGTCTAAACAAATATGGTTCATCCCACATATACCACTTCACCTCATGCAGAAACTTCTTCTTTTGAGCGGATGTCAAATTAAGCGGCATTATATTGCTGACAAGATAGTTTACAATATCTGCAAACCATGGTTCTTCCTCCTGAATTGCAAACAACTGCTCATCCGGAAAAGATTCATTGATTAACGTCCTATCTTGTGAAGTAGAATCGGGATTCTCCAACCTAGAGAGATGGTCAGCTACTTGATTCTCGGTACCTTTTCTATCTTTGATCTCTAACTCAAATTCCTGAAGTAAAAGCACCCAACGAATGAATCTCGGTTTCGAATCCTTCTTAGAAACCAGATAGCGAATAGCTGCATGATCAGTGAATACTGTTACTTTCGTACCAAGCAGATAAGATCGAAATTTCTCAAAGCCAAAGACTATAGCCAAAAGCTCCTTCTCAGTAGTGGTGTAGCTCAATTGGGCCCCATTTAAAGTCTTACTCGCATAGTAGACCACATGGAAGAGATTTTTCTTTCGCTGTCCCAGAACTGCACCTACCGCATAGTCACTCGCATCACACATCATCTCAAACGGTTCTGTCCAATCTGGTGCTGTAATAACTGGTGCCGTGATCAAACTCTCCTTGAGAGTCTCGAATGCTGCTAAACATTCATCATCAAATTTGAAAGGCACATCTTTCTCAAGTAAATTGCACAACGGCTTAGATATCTTTGAAAAGTCCTTGATGAATCGCCGATAAAAACCCGCATGACCGAGAAAACTACGGATTACTTTCACCGAATTAGGTGGGGGAAGATTTTCAATGACTCCCACCTTGGCCTTGTCCACCTCCAGACCTTTGCTAGAGACCTTATGCCCAAGGATAATGCCTTCACGCACCATAAAATGACATTTCTCCCAATTAAGCACCAAGTTAGTTTCCACGCATCTTTTGAGTACGGCGCGCAGATTATTCAAACATTCATCATATGAGTGTCCAAAGACGGAGAAGTCATCCATGAACACTTCGACGTTATTTCCAATCATGTCAGAGAATATAGCCATCATACATCTCTGAAAGGTGGCCGGGGCGCCACATAACCCAAACGAAACTCTACGAAAAGCAAATGTGCCAAATGGACAAGTGAAGGTAGTCTTTTCCTGATCCTCTGGTGCAATACAAATCTGATTATACCCGGAATAACCATCCAGAAGACAAAAATACTCATGTCCCGCCAATCTGTCAAGCATTTGATCAATGAATGGGAGAGGGAAGTGATCCTTCCTTGTGGCTTTGTTCAATTTTCTATAATCCATGCATACTCTTCATCCTGTAACTGTTCGAGTAGGGATGAGCTCATTCTTTTCATTTGCGACCACAGTGATACCTCCTTTCTTAGGTACACATTGCACGGGGCTCACCCACGAGCTGTCAGAAATAGGATAAATGATGCCTGCATCTAGCCATTTCAGAATTTCTTTCTTCACCACCTCCTTCATGATCGGGTTCAGTCTTCGCTGCTGTTCCACAGTTGGCTTACTACCTTCCTCTAACAGAATTTTATGCATACAATATGAAGGACTTATCCCCTTGATGTCTGCTATGGTCCATCCTATAGCCGATTTGAATTCTCTCAAAATCCTTAAGAGCTTGTCTTCCTCACTACCTGAAAGGTCAGTTGAAATAATAACAGGTAACGTAGATGAATCACCTAAAAAAGCATACCTCAAGTGTTCAGGTAATGGTTTGAGCTCCAAGGTAGGTGCTTTCTCTATTGATGGTTTGAGCTTCCCTTCAGCATTCTTAAGGTCAGAAGTACCAAGAGATTCAAATGGTATGTCGAGCTTTCGCTTCCATGGAGAAGCGTTCAGATATTGTAATTGCTCGTTGCTATCTTCATCATCGCTGTCAAAATCCCCCACTAAGGCCTTTTCCAATGCATCAGACATTAGCATGTGATCGAGTTCCGAAGTAACCGCAGAATCAATCACATCCACTTTTAAGCACTCCTCATCTTCTGTAGGGAATTTCATTGCCTTGAATACGTTGAAGGTCACATCCTGATCTTGGACCCGCATAGTAAGTTCCCCTTTTTGCACATCTATCAAGGTACGGCCAGTAGCCAAGAAAGGCCTCCCCAAGATTATGAGAATCTTCTTATCTTCCTCAAAATCCAGAATAACAAAATCTGCAGGAAAGAAGAGCTTATCCACCTTGACGAGCACATCCTCAACTATGCCCCTTGGGTAAGTAATGGAACGGTCAGCCAATTGTAGCGACATGTATGTGGGTTTTGGATCAGGCAGATCCAGCTTTTTAAAGATCGACAACGGCATCAGATTAATGCTTGCTCCCAAATCACAAAGGCACTTGTCAAAAGTTAGATTGCCAATGATGCAAGGAATGGTGAAGCTTCCTGGATCTTTTAGTTTTGGTGGTAACTTTTGCTGCAGAACAGCGCTGCATTCTTCCGTGAGAGCAACGGTTTCAAGGTCATCCAGTTTCACCTTCCTTGAAAGAATAGTCTTTATAAACTTCGCATAACTAGGCATTTGTTCCAGAGCTTCAGCGAAAGGTATATTGATGTGAAGTTTCTTGAACACCTCCAGAAACTTCCCGAACTGTCTATCCAGCTTTTGTTGCTGCAATCTCTTAGGAAAAGGTGGTGGAGGATAGAGCTGTTTCTCCCCTGTATTAGCCTCAGGCAGAGTGTGTTCAACAGTAGTCTTCCTTGGTTCTGCCGCTTTCTCCTTTTGCTTAGATTCTTCATCTCTAACTTCAGCTTCGACTTCTTTTGCCTTTTCAGCATCAGCTACTTTTCCAGACCTTAAGGTAATAGCCTTGACTTGCTCTTTAGCTTCCTTCCTGCCTGGTACTTCCGTGTCACTGGGAAGAGTGCCAGGTTAACGATTGAGCACTGCATTGGCTAATTGACCGATTTGATTTTCCAAGGTCTTGATAGAAACCGCCTGACTCTTGCACAACAGCTTAAGTTCCTCAAAATCAGCACTAGTAGGTGCAGCTGCACTTCCCTGTTGAGGATATGATTGCCTTGTAGCATACTGCTGTGGTTGCTGGAATCCAGGTGGGTTAAACTGTTTACTCACTCCTTGCTGATATGGTGGCTGAATAGCATTCTGATTATTTCCCCAGCCGAAATTTGGATGATTTCTGTTGTTAGGATGATAGGTCGCTGGCACAGGCTGCTGTTGTCGCTGATAATTATTCACATACTGAACAGATTCGTTGACAAGAGAACACTGATCCGTAGCATGAGAACCTGCACAAATCTCACAAACCATAGCTATTTGATTAACTCCATACGTAGCCAGAGAATCAACCTTCATTGATAGCGCTTGGAGCTGGGCTGCAATAGCGGTGGCTGCATCAACTTCCAGAATACCTGCGACCTTGCCTGACGTCATCCTCTGAGTTGGGTTTTGATGCTCATTTGCAGCCATTGTCTCTATAAGATTATACGCCTCAGTATAGCTTTTAGCCCATAAGGCTCCTCCAGCTGCTGCATCGAGCATGGGCCGAGATTGGGCCCCCAAACCATTATAAAAACCAGTGATTACCATCTAATCCGGCATTCCATGATGTGGACATTTTCTCAACATTTCCTTGTAGCGTTCCCAAGCCTCGCACATAGATTCTGTAGGTTGCTGCGCAAACTGAGTAAGAGCACTCCTCATAGCATCAGTCTTTTCCATTGGATAAAACTTCACCAGAAACTTTTGCGCAAGATCTTGCCACGTAGTGATGGACCCAGCTGGTTCAGAATGTAACCAGTCTTTAGCCTTATCCCTCAGTGAGAATGGGAAAAGCCTCAACTTCATAGCCTCATCAGTCACGCCATTATACTTAAAAGTGCTGCAGATCTCGACAAAATTCCTTATGTGCATGTTGGGGTCTTCAGTTGCCGCTCCTCCAAAAGAAACTGAATTCTGCACCATCTGAATAGTGCCCGGCTTGATTTCAAAGGTGTTAGCTTGAATAGCCGGATGAAGGATGCTTGACTGAATATCATCAATTTTAGGCCGAGAAAAATCCATAAGAGCTGGATCAGCTTGAACAATACGATCTCCCATGTTTACTGGTTCTTTCTGCTCAGTTCCTGAATCCGAATCCTCAAAATCTAACTTCTCCGGAGTATCAAGAACTTCATCTTTCTCCTCAGCTGTATCTAAGGTCCTCTTGCGAGCACGAGAACGAGTTTGCATAAACGCTTGCTAAAGTACCTGAAACACAACCGAAAAGAGTAATTAACTACTACGTCTTAATCACTGAGTCCTAATGACCAATGATGGTAAGTACATAAACTAAACAAATACGCCGAGTCCCCGGCAGCGGCGCCAAAAACTTGTTAGGGCGAAAACACGCACTAATATTCACGCAAGTATACGCGTTCGCAAGTAATATAGAATACTTTCTAGTTCGTTCCCTCAGAGACTCAGACTAAGTTATTGTCTAATTAAACTCACTCACCAATGTATGATTACTTCTCAATGTTAAGATAACACTTAAAATTGTTGATTAAATATTAACTATAATTAACTACTTAATTAACCACTTAACTAACACTTCAATTTATCAATAATAAAACACTCATGAGATCACAACTTCATTATTACTTCCTTCTATAGCCATTGTTATTACCTTTAGCATGTGACAATGATGACATTAATCGAATAACACGAAACTGATAAAAGCCAACTTTCATTGTACTAATACCATTCTACCAAGCATCCACAATTAAGATAGAAGTTGAATAGTCATCAATTATGTTGAGTTCCTATATGTCTACAGAAATTGACAACATAACGATTTAAGCACAAGTTATTCCTTTTGATTACATAGGGCAAATAAAACTGTTAGAGTTACCCACTAATCATGCTCAACGTACATGAACCTATGCTAGCATGGCAAGTTCTAAATCTCAAGATCCACCGTCGCTTCACAAGAGATTAACACCCTATCTTATATGTTCGCGACGCACATAAGACGAATACGCACAACCAATACTAGATATCATGCAATCATCACATACTAAAGTATTAAACAATTAACTAAAGAATTCCATAATAAATCCATTGCAACCCCATGATCACGATTAGCCCATAATAGAACTTATCGCCATCATGGGTTCATATGGAATCATGATAAACAACACAAGAAAATAATAACTAAACTAATTATATTAAAACAGAGTACGTCACAGGAGTAAATAAGTCAAAGCAAGAAAACTAGCATCCAACGTTACAACGAAACAAGAATCACAAGAATATATGCTTCCTCTTCGCTATAATGTGCTAAATCGGTCTTCTTCCTTATCTCCTTCGCTTCTTGCGCAAAACACAATCTAAAACATAATCTCCTTCATTCTCTCTGTGAAAAAATCTCAAATCGACTTATATAATAGTCCCATAAAACTCAGATTACATAGAAGTTGGAAGCCAAACAGAAGTAGAAGTCTAAAATAATTTATCCTTTTCCCCGACCCTGCGCGGCCGCTTAGCATTTCTGCGCGGGCGCGCAAGGCTGCTGCGCGGCCGCTCAGCATTGCTGCGCGGGCGCGCAGGACCCTACTGGAAAAAATCCAGGTTTGCTCCGCTTCTTCGCCGTAATCTGCCCGTTCTTTTCCTCTCGCAATGGTGAACACATGCCAAGGCTTATTCTTGATGATTCCTCCTCTGAAATGCAACTAATACCCTGAAATGCATAAACACTAGAAAAACGCATCAAATACACAAAATACTTGATTTCAAGACACCAATTTAAGCCATTTTAAGACGTTCTAAGTGGTATAAAATGCCACTTATCAGTTACTGACTAACCTCAAGTAAAAAGTCCTAAAAGAAACAGAAATGGTAAGCAAGGTATTTCTAAGGATTCTAATTATAAGGCTGTTCCCAATGCTCCTGGAAAAACTTGTTTTAACTGTGGTAATACTAATCATCTTGCTATTGATTGTAGGAGGAGTAAAAAAATAAAAACTGTTATTCCTGAGTCTGATGTTAGGGGTAGATCAGTATTTTATAAACCACAAAATCCTTGTTTTCATTGTGGTAGTAGTTGGCATTCGATTTATACTTGTAGTTCCTATCATAAGCTGAATCATAATTTTTATGAACCTCTACCTAAATTTAATAAAGTTGCTTGTGTGCTCAATTCCTCTAGTTCTACTAAATCTGCTTCTGACAAAAGAAATCCTGACAAAGGAAAAACTGTCAGAAGTATTCCTGACTCACAAAGGCTTAAGTTGTCCAAAAAGAGGGCCCAACAGGTGTGGATCCTTAAAAATCCTTCTAATTAATTATTCCTCTGACTACAGGGTAACAAGAAAAATACTCTTGTCTAGGATAATGGATGTTCAGGACACATGACTGGAAATAAATCCCTGCTGTTAGAATTTGAGAAGAAGGCTGGCCCAGATGTATTTTATGGAGATGGAAATGTAGGACACACTCTGGGATATTGCAATTTGATAATTGGAAAAGTAGCTATAGAGAATGTAGCTCTGGTGGAAGGACTGAAGCACAATCTTCTCAGCATTAGTCAAATCACTGACAAAGTTTATCATGTGGTATTTTATGAATCACACTGTGAAATTATTCATGATAAGTCGAAGAAAATTGTCTTGATAGGATACAGACATAGAAACATATATGAAGCGAGGCTGCATGAAAGTCTTGAGAAAGAAGCTACTTGCCTTATCTCAAAGGCATCAGTAGATGAGAGCTGAAACTGGCACAGGAAGCTCTCACATCTCAACTTCAACTCAATCAATGAACTTGCCAAGAATGAGCTAGTAAGAGGATTACCAAATATGCTATACTCATCTGATGGTCTTTGTGATGCTTGCCAAAAGTCCAAACAGAGAAGAGTATCCTTCAAAAGTAAAACATAATTCTCTATTTCTGAGCCATATCACATATTACACTTGGATCTCTTTGGACCAGTGAACATAATGTCCATCAACAAGAAAATGTACACACTTGTAATTTTTGATGATTTCACTAGATATACTTGGATTTATTTTCTACACAGGAAGGATGAAACTCCAGAAGTTCTTCTGGATCACATAAGGCAAATTGAAAATGGATCCACCCACAAAGTGAAAATTCTGGGAAGTGATAATGGCACTGAGATCAAGAACTCAAAGATGGAGGAAGTCTGCAAGTACAAAAGCATACAACAACTTTTCTTAGCTCCTGGTACACCTCAACAAAATGGTATTATTGAGAGGAAGAACAGAACCTTGATTGAAGCTGGCAGGACTCTGCTAGAAGAAGCAAAACTACCCACTTACTTCTGGGCTGAAGCAGTAAACACAATATGTTATACTTAGAATATCACACTGATAAACAGACATGGTGTTACTCCTTATCAGATGTTGAAAGAAAAGAAGCCCAGTCTCAAACATCTTCATGTATTTGGATGTAAATATTTTGTTTTGAGAACTCATACTGATCAGCTAGGAAAGTTTGAATCAAAAGCTGATGAAGGAATCTTTGTTGGATACTCACCATCAAGAGCATATAGAGTTTTCAATCTGAGAACAAATACTGTAGTTGTCTCCATAAATGTATCTTTTGATGATAAGAAAATTCTTGGTTTTGAAGAGGACACTCATGAAAGTCTAATCTTTGCAAATTAAAATGCATTGTTAGAATCTGGATCAAACTCTAATGAACTATCAAATCCTGTTGGTACAAATCCTGATACTCCTTCAGATTCTGAAGATAATCATTGTATTAATGAACCTGCACATGTTGAGGGGGAGCAATAACAAGGTTCAGCTGATGGTACTAACATTGAAGAATCAACTCAAGGTTCTTCTCAATCTGATCATTCAGAATCCAATGTTGATTCAACATCAGATGGACATAATTCAAGTCCCAAAAATTCATCAGGAGATAACAGCACAAATTCAGGGGGAGCATCTAGCTCCAGAAGGATACTTCCTAGTGTCAGAAAATGGATTAAAGAAATTACTCCTGATCTGGTAATTAGAAATCCTGATGAAGGTGTAAAGACAAGGAGTGCAACTCAAAATGAATATTTATATCACAATCTACTTTCAAAAGAGAAACCAAAGAAAGTAGAAGATGCACCTAGGGATGCAGATCGGGTCATGGTTGTAATAACTCAAATTTTTGAGACCTTGTAAAACGTTTAATGAATAGTAACCCTGACGGGCGGGAAAAAACTTTTGAGCCCACACTATGTAGTATATGAGAAAATGAGTTTCGGAGTTGATATTACGGTTATACGTACCAAATGAAGGTATGTAAACGCTATTAGTTTTCGAAGAAAACGAACTTTGAAAAACGACCATATTTACAACTCATCGAGGATTACGGGAATCCCAATATAATTACAAGATTAAAACCCTACAGATTTATATCCAAGTATGATAATTCAAAATATAAGGAATAAATGCGAAATGAATTACATCGCGAACCATTTACGAGGAAGTATTACGAAAACGTTTAAGCGACCGAGCGAACGCGTAAACGATTAAATAAACATAACACACTAACTACCCATGGTAAAAAAGTAACCATGGTTACTTTATCAAATAGTGAGCTAGATATAGGATGATCAACCGAGGTTAATCAAATAGTGTGCTAAGGAAGCTAAAACAAGTAGCTTAGCTTGTAAACTAGGAAGCTACTTAGATTTGTCCATGGATTTGGAAACAAGAATAAACCTAGGATTCTATACTAGGAGAATATCAAATCAATATAAGATATCACCAATCCCATTTCTCAGAAGCAACCAAGGAAGCAAGCATAAAACTCTATCCCCCTTCTTCATTTCTTCCATTCGGCTTTCTTCATCAAGGAAGGAATTCAAAATCAAAATCTCAAGTTCTAGACATGGTTAAATCCTCCCATTAATTCTCAAGTTTCCTAACAACCAAAATAAGGTAAGATAATTCTTTGATCTCTTTTTATCAAGGTTTGATGGGTGTAATAAAATCAAGAAAGTTGAGAATGAATAGTATGAATAGTAACTCTTCTTTGGTTTCTTGATTTCAATGGTGATTTTAGGTTCCAAAAACCATACCAAGCACTCCCAAGACTCTACCATCCTCAAGAACACATATCAAGCTTTCAAGAAAGGTCAAAAGCTTTGACCCAACTTTATTTAAGATTCAAATTCAAGAACCTTTTAGTATGTAGTTATAAACCTAGTTTTAGAGGTGATATTGTTGAAATCTTGATGTTTAGCTAAGTAGATTTAAGGTTGATTGTTGTTGCCTCAAGAACATGATGTTCTTAAGAGGAGTTAGTGTGTTGATGCTGACATGATGATTGTTGGTGGTAGTATAAAGATTTAAGGCGTAAACGAAACTCCGATCGTAAACGTAATCTCGCTAAAACGAACAAAACGTAATTTTAAGTTCTTGCAGAAAGTCTCGAAGATTTAAAGTGTAGTTTCTTGAAAAATAACCCCTCATTATGATAGACAATGTTATAAGAATCGTTTAGGCGCTTGAATCGCTTGATTCCGATTTATGGATCAAAAGTTATGGCTGTTTTACTAAAAGTATTTTACGCAACAAAAACTGCTACGAATTACGAACTTTGAAAATATAAAGGATCGACTTAAGAATGTTCATGAATCATGAAATTTTCACAGAGAGTAGTATTTTAAATTTCCTAACTGGCATAAATATTTCAAGTGAAAATAATGATTTTCAATTTTAAAAAAATATCGGAGCCGACACCGCGCGATTAGAAACCGTAGAATCCATAAGCGGAGCCGACGGCGAAAATGAAATTGAACCTAAGATACTTAGAAAAATGAAGCGACCATGATGTGAATAAGGACTTAAAGGAATAATAAGGGTAATATAAGTTGAGAGGGTGCATAATAAGTAGCGCATGAGTGCGAGTCGCTGTAAATTAGAACGGGACCTAACAAAATGAATTGTGTTTATGATTATAGATTTCCGAGCGGAACCTAGAGCATCCTCCACCTCGAGATACCCAGGAAAGTTTACGAAACCAATTCCATTTACTGTTGTGTTGTGAAAGGATTGTTTTATTATCATTGCATAAGTACCATGTTTGCCATGATACGTAGTTATTGAATTTTTGCATGATATAGCGATGTTGTACGAAAAGTATATATCGTGAAATGTTTAATTCCGCTATAAGCGTAACGTATTATAATAAGACCGAGAGTCGGTCGGGATTTCAAGATGATAACCCGAAAATCAATCCGGTGATATTATAGGACGATTACAAGTCCATAGTAGTACATTTTAAAGGGACTCGACGACCACTTACGAATATTAAACACCTCGAGTTTTTATTAAAACGATTTCCAAAGATCGTATTCCCTCAACTATTCTTTATCATTTGGACAAGAAATATTTACTTACTATTTACTTATTAGGGAGAAGTATTCTCCATTAAATATTTACTTCGATCTCGATTAAATATTAAAGTTATTAATCTATTAAACATAAATTAGTTGAGGAATATTATTTATTCTTTTAAAAGTAAACTCCTTCGAGGTTTAATTATTTATCGATTATCATTTAATTATTTACTATTTATTAAATGGTTTATTTATGATTTAAAAATCATAGAACCGGATTTAAATTACTTTCTGATTTTCGAAAATCATTCTAATAATTTCAGATCGTCGGAGAATATTATCCCGACTTATTTAATATTGTAAATATAGTTTCAAGGAGAAACTTTTCCCCCTTATTTAATTATCTGTTGACAACGGTCAACTCACATCCTTAGTACTTCCTCCAAAAATCTCGGAAGTACGTATATATATATACATTTATATCTTGGTAAGACAAACTGTTTCTATCAACAAGCAAAATGCTTGGGGAACTTCGATGTGGTTCGAGTTCTCGAGATATGATAGAATTCTTTTTAAAAGGACAAGGGAGGGGTAGACTCTGGTACTATGTGTGCTAGATGGATTACCAAAGGTACCGCGGGTGAAGGTACTCTGTGTACTCAGGAACTTGTGAAGTATGTGTATACCCAAAAATGGGACACGTAGCCCGAATGCGGCAAGGGTGATAACCGGGATACGAAGGTGTCATCCTTCTACTAGTAGAAAAGGTTACTATTATCGTATTACAACTGATCATCGTATGCGGTGGCTCCAACGGGTGTCCTAATTCTTCCAATTGGAATTGTGATGCAATACCGTAACCCAAGCCTAGGTGCTGGGTTTACTATTAAGGTATTCGCAGGATAATAAAATCCCCTAAATAATTGTTTTCATAGAAGATGTGTATCACCAAGGGAAAACTAATTTCGAATGTAACATAAGTATCATATATGATATTTTACGTAAGTTATCATACATTCATTTTCATACTGTATATTATTATGCGGGGCATTATAGCTCACACTTGTTTTCTTAAATTGACACAACACAACAGTGAATCAAGATGCCTACCATGAGAACCACAGCCAGGAAACAGGTAGGAAATGGCCAGCTGTTCCGTAGATTGTTTGGTGTTGTACCACAAGTAGTCCGGATAAGCTGGATTGGTTTTCAGTTGTTTTTAGTTTGGCTTATTTATAAGTATGACTTATGTAAAGTAATAAACAAGAAACGTATATTTGACCGACGGACTAGCCTTACTTAAAGGTTACTCCCCGATAAGATTTAATTACTTTTGGGTTGTAATAATTATCACTTTACGGTTGAATTACTCTAGCTATGAATGGTTCGTTTTCAAGACAATAACCTGTAAGAGTGTGTATGTGATAAGTGTGGGGTCATAAAGTGTGAGTATTTATATATTGTAGTGTGAGGTATGTGGTTTGTAGTAGTTTAGATGGCGTGGCCTCCTAGATTCCTGACCCCGAATTTTGGGGTGCCACATAAATGGTATCAGAGCCTTAGGTTATCAAATCTTGGAAACGATAGGATATAAAATACGTATACATAGGAATAATAAAATAATCAATTAGAGCTCAAGTCGAGTTCGTCGTCGGGCTACACGGGTAGTCTTGACTGTTTTTACCCTCAAGGGAATTCTGACTCTAAGTTAGTAACAACTTGCCTATTGTGTCAGGTACCAGTGGAGCCTATGAGGGAGGTTGACCCTGTTGATGATGTTATGGTCCCTGAGCATGACCCTACTCCCGAGCCAGAGGACCCACCCATTGATGAATCAGATGATGATCCTACTGAGGATGTCCCAGAGGAGGAGACTGACCTTCCTGTCCCCATAGCTGATGACGTTGAGATGACCCAGGGAGATGGCGTAGGCTGGAGGGATGTAGAGATGTACCCTCACCTGACCATTCGCTCTCCTACCCCACCCCCAGGGATTTAGAGCCTTATGCCCTATGCGGATGATGATGACGAGGATGGGATATATGCACAGGTCTACGAGGCTTACAACATATCCTCTAGTGACCCAGACTCACCTCTACCACCCCCGGCGACCATACATGTAGCTGTACACGACTGGATGGTGGCTCAGCTTAATGCTGAGATCACTGCGACATCTGCCCGCATTGTGGAGTTACGCCAGGCATTGACAGCTCAGAGAGCCATCCGACTAGGATACCCAGGGGATTTCAGAGCTGTTTCCCCAGCCATAGCCCGCAAAGAGATCGATGGGATCGAGCTCCGTACCCGGGTTCAGATGAGGATGACAGCGATTGGAGGATACATCCCGGTAGTTGATGCAGAGCTGATGTTGGTAGGAGCGATGAGGAGGGTGCGTGACCTCACGCGCAGTGAGAGTGACTGAGAGACTAGTTACTAGATATGGACCTTGAAGAAGGTTGGGTGACTTGTCACCAATTTTGATAGGATAACTAGTAATAGATAGCGTTTCTAGCCCTTCAGGGTATATGGCTTATGTATTTACATTTCAGTATTTAGGATAAGTAATGATGTATTATAATCAGGCATGTATGAACTCAGCTAGTTGTTTTATTCCCCAGATATAAGTGGGAAACCTTATAAAATATATATCTAACAGTTATTAAGAAATAGATATCCATATTATTGCACTTTATAAAAATATGCTAGATAATAGATGACATGCTTACATATGAATAAATTAATCCAATTATAAAATATTGCAACTATATTGACAAATTTTCATTATCAGAACAATGCCACCCCGTAGAAGAGGAACCAGGGCACAACCCGTAGAATCTGTTAACCAACAACGGAATGAACCTGACCTTGTAGTAAATGAGGAAAATGAAGATGACCTAGACTATAATGAATATGATGAAGAAGAATATGTAGAAGAAGAGGCCGAGGATACCCATCAGGGAGAAAACCCCATGAATGAATTTATGGAACTGTTAAGAGCAAATCTGAACCAACAGCCTATTCCACCACAGCCACATGCTGTCCAACAGACTGCAGTCACTGTCTTTAGGGCCTTCAAATCTCTCAAACCCCCAGAGTTTCTAGGATCTGCCAACCCCGTTGAAGCACGGGCCTGGCTCAAAGAGATAGAAAAGTCCTTCGAGATACTAGGTGTAGAGGAACGACACAAGACCATTTTCGCTTCTTACATGCTGAAAGGAGAAGCTAACTACTGGTGGGAGTCTAAACGAAACCTAGAGACTGATGCTGTGATCCCATGGGATAGATTTACCTGAATGTTCTTAGACAAGTATTTCCCTAGGTTTATGGAGACCCAGATGGAGATTAAATTTTTGGAGTTGAAACAAGATAAGATGACTGTGGCGGAATATGAGGCCAAGTTTATTGAGTTGTCGAGATTTGTGCCTGAGTTTGTGAATACCGAAGAAAAGAAAGCGCGAAGGTTTCAGCTTGGTCTGAAATAGTGGATCCAAAACCGAGTGGCGGTATTAGAACTGACAGACTATGCCACCTTAGTGCAGAAAGCCTCAATTGTTGAAGCTGGCAGCGAGCAAAGTGTGAAAGAAAAGGAAAATAGGAAGAGGAAGATAGGAAGCCAAGGAGGAGGAGTAGGAACTGGGAACAGGAGCCTTCTAAGCAGGTTCGTCAGGGGAGCAGTGTCCCAACCTGCACGAGGCCCCGGATTCAGAAAGGCCCCGAGTGAGAGTGTTGGCCAGGGCGGCGGACAATCTAGGGCAACGTTCCATAGCCCCAATACTCAAATTTCAGACATGTGGGAGAAGACACCTTGGAGTGTGTACCCAGGAGAAAGCCCCTCTAAAATGTTACAGGTGTGACCAAATCGGACACCTTGCCAACAACTGCACCCGAACCAATGTGACGTGTTTCCAATATGGGAAGGTAGGACACATGAGAAAGGATTTCCCGACATTGAAGCCCCCAGCCTCAGGGATGAGCAGAGCTGCATCCAACTGACCCCCAGCTGCTAGGACCTTCAACATGACCGTTCGGGATGCTGTCTGAAACACTAACGTGATAGCAGGTACCCTTTTGTTAAATTCCGAACATGCAAATGTCCTATTTGATTCTGGAGCAACCAAGTCATTTATATCTCAAGATTTTGCTAAAAAGTTAAAACTTAATGTCGTACCCTTACACGAGGTATTACAAGTGGAAATAGAAAACAAAGAAATATTTTCTGTGAATCAAGTACACCCTAAGTGCAAGTTGAAATTAGAAGGGAAGGTCTTCGAGGTTGACCTAATCCCATTTGCGTTAGGAGAATTTGATGTAATCTTAGGAATGGATTGGTTATCTGGTAATGGAGCGTAAATAGATTGTGAATAGAAGAGGGTAAAGATAAGAGTGCAAAATGGGAAAGAAGTAGTGTTTAGAGGTCAACGACAGAACCAGAAATTTCTAACCATGCTATAGGAAAAAAGGTTATTAAGGAAAGGTAACGAGGCCTATTTGGCTTATGTGGTAGATACCAAGAAGGGAGTCCCTAATATACAGGACATACCCGTAGTGAACGAATTCGAGGATGTGTTTCCAGAGAACTTAATAGGGTTGCCACCTGACAGGGAAATAGAGTTCGCTATAGAATTAGCACCAGGAATGACACCAGTATCCAAGGCCCCATATAGGCTAGCCCCAGTTGAGATGAAGGAACTAGCTTCTCAACTGCAAGAGTTATTAGATAATAGAATGCTAAGACCCAGTGTGTCGCCATGAGGAGCGCCGGTACTGTTCGTAAAGAAAAATGACGGCAGTATGAGATTATTCATAGACTATCGAGAATTGAATAAGCTGACTATTAAGAATATGTACCCTCTCCCCGGGATTGATGACCTATTCGACCAACTCAAGGGAGCTGTATATTTTTCCAAAATAGATTTGAGAACAGGATATCACCAATTGAAAATCAAACTTGAGGATATACCGAAGACTGCTTTTCGCACTAGGTATGGGCACTATGAGTTCTTAGTCATGTCGTTTGGGCTAACTAATACACCCGCAGCCTTTATAGATTTGATGAACAGAGTGTTCAAAAAGTACCTAGATATATGCGTGATAGTTTTTATAGATGATATTCTGATCTACTCAAAGACAGAGCAAGAACATGCAGAACATTTAAGGATAGTCTTAGAAATCTTGAGGAATGAGAAATTATATGCCAAGTTTTCGAAGTGCGAGTTTTGGTTAAGAGAAGTTCAATTTTTAGGACATGTGGTGAGTAGAAAATGAGTGTTAGTTGACCCTGCCAAAATAGAGGCGGTATCCAACTGGGAAAGACCAACTACCCCAACAGAGGTTAGGAGTTTTGTGGGTTTAGCAGGATATTACCGAAGATTCGTGCAAGATTTTGCTAAGATAGCCGATCCACTGACTAGACTTACCCGGAAGACAGAAAAGTTCGTATGGACAGAGAAATGTGAGGAAAGCTTTTAGGAACTGAAAAGGAGGCTGGTGTCAGCACCAGTGCTCGCTCTTCCCGATGGAAAGGGAGAGTTTGTGATATACAGTGACGCATCGCTTAAAGGATTAGGATGCGTACTGATGTAGCACGACAAAGTTAATACGTATGCCTCTCGACAATTGAAGGAGTATGAGAGCAGATACCTGACGCATGATCTAGAATTAGCAGCCATAGTGTTTGCCCTAAAAATTTGGAGACACTACCTATACGGTGAGAAATGCGAGATCTACACAAACCATAAAAGCCTCAAATATATTTTCACTCAGAAGGAACTGAACATGAGACATAGGAGATGGTTAGAGTTGATAAAGGACTATGACTGTGAAATTTTGTATCACCCAGGTAAAGCCAATGTGGTGGCTGACGCCCTTAGTAGGAAGGAAAGACTCAAGATGATAATGACATCGGAGGAGCTAATTAAAGAATTCGAGAAGATGGAAATTGACGTGAGAATGAACGGTAAAGGAACAGAAGGATTATTTGAGATTAAGCTAGTGCCGGAACTGACTGAAAAGATACGAGTATGTCAGGAAAAGAAGGCGAGTGAAGAAAGAGAAACATTGACCGGTGAAGAAGTGAGATGTGAGAAGGACAAGAAAGGGATCATGAGATATGCGTCCCGAATTTGGATACCAAATGTGCAAGAGTTAAAGGACGAGCTGCTGCACGAAGGGCACATCTCCAGATATTCAATCCACCCAGGAAGTACGAAGATGTACCGTGACCTTAAGGAATATTATTGGTGGCCTAACATGAAGTGAGAAGTAGCAGAGTGGGTCAGCAAGTGCTTGACCCGCCAGAGAGTGAAGGCTGAACATCAGCGACCTAGTGGACTATTACGGCCCCTGGAAATTTCGGAATGGAAATGGGAGCACATAGCCATGGATTTTGTGACAGGCTTACCAAGGACAAAGACCAATCACGACGCCATATGGGTTATCATAGATAGATTGACCAAGTCCACACACTTCCTATCAATCAACGAAAGGTACACCGTAGATAAGTTGGTGGATATTTACTTGAAGGAAATTGTAGTGAGACACGGCGTTCCTGTAGCCATAGTGTCAGATAGAGACCCAAGGTTTAATTCCTGATTTTGGAGAAGCTTCCAGGAATGCGTAGGCACAAAGACTAAACATGAGTACCGCTTACCACCCCCAGACTGATGGACAAAGCGAAAGGACTATTCAGGCCCTAGAAGATATGCTACGAGTATGTGCCATTGATTTCAAAGAAAATTGGGATGACCACTTACCCCTGATCGAATTGCTTACAACAATAGCTATCACGCTAGCATAGGAATGCCCCCGTATGAAGCTCTTTATGGACGGAGATGTCGCTCTCCCCTATGTTGGGATGAAGTTGGAGAACACAAGATATTAAGACCAGAGTTAGTCCAACAGACCAGGGAAATGGTGAGACTCATCAGGAAAAGACTGGTAACAGCTCAGGACAGACAAAAGAAGTACGCCGACCAGACCAGGAAGGATAGGAAATATGAAGTAGGAGATTCTGTGCTATTGAAGGTATCTCCGTGGAAAGGAGTGATGAGATTTGGGAAGAAAGGGAAGTTGAGTCCCAAATTTATAGGACCCTTTGAAATTTTAAGGAGAATAGGACCTCTAGCTTATGTTGCCTCCTAATCTGCAACAAGTGCACAACATGTTCCACGTGTCCATGTTAAGGAAGTACAATGCAGATGCATGACATGTAATAGAATACAAGCAGGTAGATTTACAACCAGACCTGACCTATATCGAGCAGCCAGTAAGGATAATGGACCAAAAAGAACAAGTGCTGAGGAACAAGACTGTGAAGCTGGTTAGAATCTTATGGAGGAATCAAAATGTCGAGGAGTCAAGTTGGGAACTTGAAGATGCAATGAGGAATAGATACCCCCACTTATTTTTTAATTGATTCCAGGACGGAATCCTTTTTAGAGGGGAAGACTGTACTAACTCGAATTTTTGAGACCTTGTAAAACGTTTAATGAATAGTAACCCTGATGGGCGGGAAAAAACTTTTGAGCCCACACTATGTAGTACGTGAGAAAATGAGTTTCGGAGTTGATATTACGGTTATACGTACCAAATGAGTGTATGTAAACGCTGTTAGTTTTCGAAGAAAACGAACTTTGAAAAACGACCATATTTACAACTCATCGAGGATTACGGGAATCCCAATATAATTACAAGATTAAAACCCTACATATTTATATCCAAGTATGATAATTCAAAACATAAGGAATAAATGCGAAAGGAATTACATCGTGAACCATTTACGAGGAAGTATTACGAAATCGTTTAAGCGGCCGAGCGAACGTGTAAACGATTAAATAAACGAAACGCACTAACTAACCATGTTAAGAAAGTAACCATGGTTACTTTATCAAATAGTGAGCTAGATATATGATGGTCAACCAAGGCTAATCAAATAGTGTGCTAAGGAAGCTAAAATAAGTAGCTTAGCTTGTAAACTAGGAAGCTACTTAGATTTGTCCATGGATTTGGCAACAAGAATAAACCTAGGATTCTATACTAGGAGAATATCAAATCAATATAAGATATCACCAATCCCATTTCCTAGATGCAACCAAGGAAGCAAGCATAAAACTCTATCCCCCTTCTTCATTTCTTCCATTCGACTTTCTTCATCCATGAAGGAATTCAAAATTAAAATCTCAAGTTCTAGCCATGGTTAAATCCTCCTATTAATTCTCAAGCTTCCTAACAACCAAACTAAGGTAAGATAATTCTTTGATCTCTTTTTATCGAGGTTTGATCGGTGTAATAAAATTAAGAAAGTTGAGAATGAATAGTATGAATAATAACTCTTCTTTGGTTTCTTGATTTCAATGGTGATTTTAGGTTCCAAAAACCATACCAAGCACTCCCAAGACTCCACCATCCTCAAGAACACATCTCAAGATTTCAATAAAGGTAAAAATATTTGACCTAACTTTATTTAAAATTCAAATTCAAGATCCTTTTAGTATGTAGTTAGAAACCTAGTTTTAGAGGTGATATTATTGAAATCTTGATGTTTAGCTAAGTAGATTTAAGGTTGATTCTTTTTGCCTCAAGAACATGATGTTCTTGAGAGGATTTAGTGTGTTGATGATGATATGATTATTGTTGGTGGAAGTATAAAGATTTAAGATGTAAACGAAACTCCGATCGTAAACGTAATCTCGCTAAAACGAACAAAACATAACTTTAAGTTTCTGCAGAAATTCCCGAAGATATAAACTATAGTTTCTTGAAAAAAAACCTTGATTATGATATAAAATGTTATAAGGATCGTTTAGGCTCTTAAATCGCTTGATTTCGATTTACGGATCAAAAGTTATGGCCATTTTACTAAAAGTAATTTACGCGACAAAAACTGCTACGAATTACGAACTTTGAAAATATAAAGGATCGACTTAAGAATGTTCATAAATCATGAAATTTTTACAAAGAGTATTATTTGGAGTTTCCTAACTTCCATAAAAATTTCAAGTGAAAATAATGATTTTTAAATTTTATAAAAATATCGGAGCCGAGACCGCACGATTTGAAACCGTAGAATCCATAGCGGAGCGGACAACGAAAATGAAAATGAACCTAAGATACTTAGAAAAATGAAGCGACCATGAAGTGAATAAGTACTTAAAGGAATAATAAAGGTAATATAAGTTGAGAGGGTGCATAATAAGTAGCGCATGAGTGCAAATCGCCGTAAATTAGAATGAGACCTAACAAAACGAATTGTGTTTATGATTATTGATTTCCGAGCGGAACCTAGAGCATCCTCCACCTCGAGATACCCAGGAAAGGTTACGAAACCAATTCCATTTACTATTGTGTTGTAAAAGGATTGTTTTATTATCATTGCATAAGTACCATGTTTGCCCTGATACGTAGTTATTGAATTTTTGCATGATATAGCGATGTTGTACGATAGGTATATATAGTGAAATATTTAATTCCGCTATAAGCGTAACGTATTATAATAAGACCGAGAGTCGGTCAGGAATTCAAGATAAAAACCCGGGAAGCATTCCAGTGATATTATAGGACGATTACAAGTCCATAGTAGTACGTTTAAAGGGACTCGACGTCCACTTACCAATATTAAACACCTCAAGCTTTTATTAAAACGATTTCCAAGGATCGTATTCCCTCAACTATACTTTATCATTTGGACAAGAAATATTTACTTACTATTCAGTTATTAGGGATAAGTATTCTCCATTAAATATTTACTTCAATCTCGATTAAATATTAAAGTTATTAATGTATTAAACATAAATTAGCTGATGAATATTATTTATTCTTTTAAAAGTAAACTCCTTCGAGGTTTAATTATTTATCGATTATCATTTAATTATTTACTATTTATTAAAGGGTTTATTTATAATTTAAAAATCATAGAACCAGATTTAAATTACTTTCTGATTTTTGAAAATCATTCGAATAATTTCAGATCGTCGGAGAATATTATCCCGACTTATTTAATATTGTGAATATAGTTTCAAGGAGAAACTTTTCCCCCTTATTTAATTATCTGTTGACAACGGTCAACTCACATCCTTAGTACTTCCTCCGAAAATCTCGGAAGTACGTATATATATATACATTTATATCCTAGCAAGACAAACTGTTTCTATCAAAAAGCAAAATGCTTGGGGAACTTCGATGTGGTTCGAGTTCTCGAGATATGATAGAATTCTTTTTAAAAGGACAAGGGAAGGG